>NW_027553965.1:0-23772 GCF_045843805.1 Urocitellus parryii | reverse complement strand
AAATTTGGTGAGCCAAGTGGGATTGGTGTACTGATCATTCCCTGCAAGCATCATCAAGATTGGGTGAAAAAGTGATTGCTGAGATTTCAGGAAACTCGTAGTTTTTTGGAAGCTTGGCAACCCCTTTCAATGAAAGTGATGCTCGTCAGTCTCTGCTTGGGGCTACTTCAATAGGACACAAACCATAGCGATAGAACTTGGAACTACATTATTGTGCCAAGTTTCAAAGAGCTAGCAAAAACCGTGTTTGATTTAGAGTTCCAACTACATGTATCCATTTAGGAGAAAACAGAGTGAAACCTAAACATGAAAACGGTTACTGCCATGGAACGGTTTAACCTAGAAGAACGAAATTTGGTTTGCCAAGTGGGATTGGTGTACTGATCATACCCTGCAAGTATCATCAAGATTGGGTGAAAAAATGTTTGCTGAGATTTCCGGAAACTCGAAGTTTTTTGGAAGCTTGGCAACCCCTTTCAATGAAAGTGATTCTCGTCAGTGTCTGCTTGGGGCTAATTCAATAGAATACAAACCATAGAGATGGAACTTGGAACTACATTATTGTGCCAAGTTTCAAAGAGCTAGCACAAACCGTGTTTGATTTAGAGTTCCAACTACATGTATCCATATAGGAGAAAACAGAGTGAAACCTAAACATGAAAACGGTTACTTCAATCGAACGGTTTAACCTAGAAAACGAAATTTGGTGAGCCAAGTGGGATTGGTGTACTGATAATTCCCTGCAAGCATCATCAAGATTTGATAAAAAAATGTTTGCTGAGATTTCCGGAAACTCGTAGTTTTTCGGAAGCTTGGGAAACCCCTTTCAATCAAAGTGATTCTCGTAAGTTTCTGCTTGGGGCTACTTCAATAGGACACAAACCATAGCGATAGAACTTGGAACTACATTATTGTGCCAAGTTTCAAAGAGCTAGCACAAACCGTGTTTGATTTAGAGTTCCAATTACATGTATCCATATAGGAGAAACAGAGTGAAACCTAAAAATGAAAACGGTTACTGCAAACGAACGGTTTAACCTAAAAGAATGAAATTTGGTGAGCCAAGTGGGATTGGTGTACTGATCATTATCTGCAAGTATCATCAAGATTGGGTGAAAAAATGTTTGCTGAGATTTCAGGAAACTCGTAGTTTTTTGGAAGCTTGGCAACCCCTTTCAATGAAAGTGATTCTCGTCAGTCTCTGTTTGGGGCTACTTCAATAGGACAAAAACCATAATGATAGAACTTGGAAGTACATTATTGTGCCAAGTTTCAAAGAGCTAGCACAAACCGTGTTTGATTTAGTGTTCCAACTACATGTATCCATATAGGAGAAACAGAGTGAAAACTAAACATGTAACGGTTACTGCAAAGGAACGGTTTAACCTAGAAGAATGAAATTTGGTGAGCCAAGTGGGATTGGTGTACTGATCATGACCTGCAAGTATCATCAAGATTGGGTGAAAAAATGTTTGCTGAGATTTCCGGAAACTCGTAGTTTTTCGGAAGCTTGGCAACCCCTTTCAATGAAAGTGATACTCGTCAGTTTCTGCTTGGGGCTACTACAATAGGACACAAACCATAGCGATAGAACTTGGAACTACATTATTGTGCCAAGTTTCATAGAGCCCAGCACAAACCGTGTTTGATTTAGAGTTCCAGCTACATGTATCCATATAGGAGAAAACAGAGTGAAACCTAAACATGAAAACGGTTACTGCAAACGAACGGCTTAACCTAGAAGAACGAAATTTGGTGAGCCAAGTGGGATTGGTGTACTGATCATTACCTGCAAGAATCATCAAGATTGGGTGAAAAAGTGTTTGCTGAGATTTCCGGAAACTCGAAGTTTTTTGGAAGCTTGGCAACCCCTTTCAATGAAAGTGATTCTCGTCAGTCTCTGCTTTGGGCTAATTCAATAGGATACAAACCATAGAGATGGAACTTGGAACTACATTATTGTGCCAAGTTTCAACGAGCTAGCACAAACCGTGTTTGATTTAGAGTTCCAACTGCATGTATCCATATAGGAGAAATCAGAGTGAAACCTAAACATGAAAACGGTTACTGCAAACGAACGGTTTTACCTAGAAAACGAAATTTGGTGAGCCAAGTGGGATTGGTGTACTGATCATTCCCTGCAAGTATCATCAAGATTGGGTGAAAAAATGTTTGCTGAGATTTCCAGAAACTCGTAGTTTTTCGGAAGCTTGGGAAACCCCTTTCAATGAAAGTGATTCTCGTAAGTTTCTGCTTGGGGCTACTACAATAGGACACAAACCATAGCGATAGTACTTGGAACTACATTATTGTGCCAATTTCAAAGAGCTAGCACAAACCGTGTTTGATTTAGAGTTCCAATTACATGTATCCATATAGGAGAAAACAGAGTGAAACCTAAAAATGAAAACGGTTACTGCAAACGAACGGTTTAACCTAAAAGAACGAAATTTGGTGAGCCAAGTGGGATTGGTGTACTGATCATTATCTGCAAGTATCATCAAGATTGGGTGAAAAAATGTTTGCTGAGATTTCAGGAAACTCGTAGTTTTTTGGATGCTTGGCAACCCCTTTCAATTAAAGTGATTCTCGTCAGTCTCTGCTTGGGACTACTTCAATAGGACACAAACCATAACGATAGAACTTGGAACTACATTATTGTGCCAAGTTTCAAAGAGCTAGCACAAACCGTGTTTGATTTAGAGTTCCAACTACATGTATCCATATAGGAGAAAACAGAGTGAAACCTAAACATGAAAACGGTTACTGCAAACGAACAGTTTAACCTAAAAGAACGAAATTTGGTGAGCCAAGTGGGATTGGTGTACTGATCATTACCTGCAAGTATCATCAAGATTGGGTGAAAAAATGTTTGCTGATTTCAGGAAAATCGTAGTTTTTTGGAAGCTTGGCAACCCCTTTCAATGAAAGTGATTCTCGTCAGTTTCTGCTTGTGGCTACACCAATAGGACACAAACCATAGCGATAGAACTTGGAACTACATTATTGTGGAAAGTTTCAAAGAGCTAGCACAAACCGTGTTTGATTTAGAGTTCCAACTACATGTATCCATTTCGGAGAAAACAGAGTGAAACCTAAACATGAAAACGGTTACTGCAAACGAGTGGTTTAACCTAAAAGAACGAAATTTGGTGAGCCAATGGGATTGGTGTACTGATCATTCCCTGCAAGTATCATCAAGATTGGGTGAAAAAATGTTTGCTGAGATTTCCGGAAACTCGTAGTTTTTTGGAAGCTTAGCAACCCCTTTCAATGAAAGTGATTCTCGTCAGTTTCTGCTTCTGGCTACACCAATAGGACACAAACCATAGCGATAGAACTTGGAACTACATTATTGTGCCAAGTTTCAAAGAGCTAGCACAAACCGTGTTTGATTTAGAGTTCCATCTACATGTATCCATATAGGAGTAAACAGAGTGAAACCTAAAAATGAAAACGGTTACTGCAAACGAACGGTTTAACACAGAAGAACGAAATTTGGTGTGCCAAGTGGGATTGGTGTACTGATCATTACCTGCAAGTATCATCAAGATGGGGTGAAAAAATGTTTACTGAGATTACAGGAAACTCATAGTTTTTTTGAAGCTTTTCAACTCCTTTCAATGAAAGTGATTCTCGTCAGTCTCTGCTTGGGGCTACTTCAATAGGACACAAACCAAAGCGATAGAACTTGGAACTACATTATTGTGCCAAGTTTCAAAGAGCTAGCACAATCCGTGTTTGATTTAGAGTTCCAACTACATGTATCCATATAGGAGAAAACAGAGTGAAACCTAAACATGAAAACGGTTACTGCAAACGAACGGTTTAACCTAGAAGAAAGAAATTTGGTGAGCCAAGTGGGATTGGTGTAGTGATCATTACCTGCAAGAATCATCAAGATTGGGTGAAAAAGTGTTTGCTGAGATTTCAGGAAACTCGTAGTTTTTTGGAAGCTTGGCAACCCCTTTCAATGAAAGTGATTCTCGTCAGTCTCTGCTTGGGGCTACTTCAATAGGACACAAACCATAGCGATAGCACTTGGAACTACATTATTGTGCCAAGTTTCAAAGAGCTAGCAAAAACCGTGTTAGATTTAGAGTTCCAACTACATGTATCCATATAGGAGAAAACAGAGTGAAACCTAAACATGAAAACGGTTACTTCAATCGAACGGTTTAACCTAGAAAACGAAATTTGGTGAGCCAAGTGGGATTGGTGTACTGATCATTCCCTGCAAGTATCATCAAGATTCGGTGAAAAAATGTTTGCTGAGATTTCCGGAAACTCGTAGTTTTTCGGAAGCTTGGCAACCCCTTTCAATGAAAGTGGTTCTCGTCAGTTTCTGCTTGGGGCTACTACAATAGGACACAAACCATAGTGATAGAACTTGGAACTACATTATTGTTCCAAGTTTCATAGAGCCTAGCACAAACCGTGTTTGATTTAGAGTTCCAACTACATGTATCCATATCGGAGAAAACAGAGTCAAACCTAAACATGAAAACGGTTACTGCAAACGAACGGTTTAACCTAGAAGAACGAAATTTGGTGTGCCAAGTGAGATTGGTGTACTGATCATTCCCTGCAAGTATCATCAAGATTGGGTGAAAAAATGTTTGCTGAGATTTCCGGAAACTCGAAGTTTTTTGGAAGCTTGGCAACCCCTTTCAATGAAAGTGATTCTCTTCAGTCTCTGCTTTGGGCTAATTCAATAGGATACAAACCATAGAGATGGAACTTGGAACTACATTATTGTGCCAAGTTTCAAAGAGCTAGCACAAACCGTGTTTGATTTAGAGTTCCAACTACATGTATCCATATAGGAGAAAACAGAGTGAAACCTAAAAATGAAAACGGTTACTGCAAACGAACGGTTTAACCTAAAAGAACGAAATTTGATGAGCCAAGTGGGATTGGTGTACTGATCAATATCTGCAAGTATCATCAAGTTTGGGTGAAAAAATGTTTGCTGAGATTTCAGGAAACTCGTAGTTTTTTGGAAGCTTGGCAACCCCTTTCAATGAAAGTGATTCTCGTCAGTGTCTGCTTGGGGCTAATTCAATAGAATACAAACCATAGAGATGGAACTTGGAACTACATTATTGTGCCAAGTTTCAAAGAGCTAGCACAAACCGTGTTTGATTTAGAGTTCCAACTACATGTATCCATATAGGAGAAAACAGAGTGAAACCTAAACATGAAAACGGTTACTTCAATCGAACGGTTTAACCAAGAAAACGAAATTTGGTGAGCCAAGTCGGATTGGTGTACTGATAATTCCCTGCAAGCATCATCAAGATTTGATAAAAAAATGTTTGCTGAGATTTCCGGAAACTCGTAGTTTTTCGGAAGCTTGGGAAACCCCTTTCAATCAAGTGATTCTCGTAAGTTTCTGCTTGGGGCTACTTCAATAGGACACAAACCATAGCGATAGAACTTGGAACTACATTATTGTGCCAAGTTTCAAAGAGCTAGCACAAACCGTGTTTGATTTAGAGTTCCAATTACATGTATCCATATAGGAGAAAACAGAGTGAAACCTAAAAATGAAAACGGTTACTGCAAACGAACGGTTTAACCTAAAAGAATGAAATTTGGTGAGCCAAGTGGGATTGGTGTACTGATCATTATCTGCAAGTATCATCAAGATTGGGTGAAAAAATGTTTGCTGAGATTTCAGGAAACTCGTAGTTTTTTGGAAGCTTGGCAACCCCTTTCAATGAAAGTGATTCTCGTCAGTCTCTGTTTGGGGCTACTTCAATAGGAAAAAAACCATAATGATAGAACTTGGAAGTACATTATTGTGCCAAGTTTCAAAGAGCTAGCACAAACCGTGTTTGATTTAGTGTTCCAACTACATGTATCCATATAGGAGAAACAGAGTGAAAACTAAACATGTAAACGGTTACTGCAAAGGAACGGTTTAACCTAGAAGAATGAAATTTGGTGAGCCAAGTGGGATTGGTGTACTGATCATTACCTGCAAGTATCATCAAGATTGGGTGAAAAAATGTTTGCTGAGATTTCCGGAAACTCGTAGTTTTTCGGAAGCTTGGCAACCCCTTTCAATGAAAGTGATACTCGTCAGTTTCTGCTTGGGGCTACTACAATAGGACACAAACCATAGCGATAGAACTTGGAACTACATTATTGTGCCAAGTTTCATAGAGCCCAGCACAAACCGTGTTTGATTTAGAGTTCCAGCTACAGGTATCCATATAGGAGAAAACAGAGTGAAACCTAAACATGAAAACGGTTACTGCAAACGAACGGCTTAACCTAGAAGAACGAAATTTGGTGAGCCAAGTGGGATTGGTGTACTGATCATTACCTGCAAGAATCATCAAGATTGGGTGAAAAAGTGTTTGCTGAGATTTCCGGAAACTCGAAGTTTTTTGGAAGCTTGGCAACCCCTTTCAATGAAAGTGATTCTCGTCAGTCTCTGCTTTGGGCTAATTCAATAGGATACAAACCATAGAGATGGAACTTGGAACTACATTATTGTGCCAAGTTTCAAAGAGCTAGCACAAACCGTGTTTGATTTAGAGTTCCAAATGCATGTATCCATATAGGAGAAATCAGAGTGAAACCTAAACATGAAAACGGTTACTGCAAACGAACGGTTTTACCTAGAAAACGAAATTTGGTGAGCCAAGTGGGATTGGTGTACTGATCATTCCCTGCAAGTATCATCAAGAATGAGTGAAAAAATGTTTGCTGAGATTTCCAGAAACTCGTAGTTTTTCGGAACCTTGGGAAACCCCTTTCAATTAACGTGATTCTCGTAAGTTTCTGCTTGGGGCTACTACAATAGGACACAAACCATAGCGATAGTACTTGGAACTACATTATTGTGCCAATTTCAAAGAGCTAGCACAAACCGTGTTTGATTTAGAGTTCCAATTACATGTATCCATATAGGAGAAAACAGAGTGAAACCTAAAAATGAAAACGGTTACTGCAAACGAACGGTTTAACCTAAAAGAACGAAATTTGGTGAGCCAAGTGGGATTGGTGTACTGATCATTATCTGCAAGTATCATCAAGATTGGGTGAAAAAATGTTTGCTGAGATTTCAGGAAACTCGTAGTTTTTTGGATGCTTGGCAACCCCTTTCAATTAAAGTGATTCTCGTCAGTCTCTGCTTGGGACTACTTCAATAGGACACAAACCATAACGATAGAACTTGGAACTACATTATTGTGCCAAGTTTCAAAGAGCTAGCACAAACCGTGTTTGATTTAGAGTTCCAACTACATGTATCCATATAGGAGAAAACAGAGTGAAACCTAAACATGAAAACGGTTACTGCAAACGAACAGTTTAACCTAAAAGAACGAAATTTGGTGAGCCAAGTGGGATTGGTGTACTGATCATTACCTGCAAGTATCATCAAGATTGGGTGAAAAAATGTTTGCTGATTTCAGGAAAATCGTAGTTTTTTGGAAGCTTGGCAACCCCTTTCAATGAAAGTGATTCTCGTCAGTTTCTGCTTGTGGCTACACCAATAGGACACAAACCATAGCGATAGAACTTGGAACTACATTATTGTGGAAAGTTTCAAAGAGCTAGCACAAACCGTGTTTGATTTAGAGTTCCAACTACATGTATCCATATCGGAGAAAACAGAGTGAAACCTAAACATGAAAACGGTTACTGCAAACGAGTGGTTTAACCTAAAAGAACGAAATTTGGTGAGCCAAGTGGGATTGGTGTACTGATCATTACCTGCAAGTATCATCAAGATTGGGTGAAAAAATGTTTGCTGAGATTTCCGGAAACTCGTAGTTTTTTGGAAGCTTAGCAACCCCTTTCAATGAAAGTGATTCTCGTCAGTTTCTGCTTCTGGCTACAACAATAGGACACAAACCATAGCGATAGAACTTGGAACTACATTATTGTGCCAAGTTTCAAAGAGCTAGCACAAACCGTGTTTGATTTAGAGTTCCATCTACATGTATCCATATAGGAGTAAACAGAGTGAAACCTAAAAATGAAAACGGTTACTGCAAACGAACGGTTTAACACAGAAGAACGAAATTTGGTGTGCCAAGTGGGATTGGTGTACTGATCATTACCTGCAAGTATCATCAAGATGGGGTGAAAAAATGTTTACTGAGATTACAGGAAACTCGTAGTTTTTTTGAAGATTTTCAACCCCTTTCAATGAAAGTGATTCTCGTCAGTCTCTGCTTGGGGCTACTTCAATAGGGACACAAACCAAAGCGATAGAACTTGGAACTACATTATTGTGCCAAGTTTCAAAGAGCTAGCACAATCCGTGTTTGATTTAGAGTTCCAACTACATGTATCCATATAGGAGAAAACAGAGTGAAACCTAAACATGAAAACGGTTACTGCAAACGAACGGTTTAACCTAGAAGAAAGAAATTTGGTGAGCCAAGTGGGATTGGTGTACTGATCATTACCTGCAAGAATCATCAAGATTGGGTGAAAAAGTGTTTGCTGAGATTTCAGGAAACTCGTAGTTTTTTGGAAGCTTGGCAACCCCTTTCAATGAAAGTGATTCTCGTCAGTCTCTGCTTGGGGCTACTTCAATAGGACACAAACCATAGCGATAGCACTTGGAACTACATTATTGTGCCAAGTTTCAAAGAGCTAGCAAAAACCGTGTTAGATTTAGAGTTCCAACTACATGTATCCATATAGGAGAAAACAGAGTGAAACCTAAACATGAAAACGGTTACTTCAATCGAACGGTTTAACCTAGAAAACGAAATTTGGTGAGCCAAGTGGGATTGGTGTACTGATCATTCCCTGCAAGTATCATCAAGATTCGGTGAAAAAATGTTTGCTGAGATTTCCGGAAACTCGTAGTTTTTCGGAAGCTTGGCAACCCCTTTCAATGAAAGTGGTTCTCGTCAGTTTCTGCTTGGGGCTACTACAATAGGACACAAACCATAGTGATAGAACTTGGAACTACATTATTGTTCCAAGTTTCATAGAGCCTAGCACAAACCGTGTTTGATTTAGAGTTCCAACTACATGTATCCATATCGGAGAAAACAGAGTGAAACCTAAAAATGAAAACGGTTACTGCAAACGAACGGTTTAACCTAGAAGAACGAAATTTGGTGTGCCAAGTGAGATTGGTGTACTGATCATTCCCTGCAAGTATCATCAAGATTGGGTGAAAAAATGTTTGCTGAGATTTCCGGAAACTCGAAGTTTTTTGGAAGCTTGGCAACCCCTTTCAATGAAAGTGATTCTCTTCAGTCTCTGCTTTGGGCTAATTCAATAGGATACAAACCATAGAGATGGAACTTGGAACTACATTATTGTGCCAAGTTTCAAAGAGCTAGCACAAACCGTGTTTGATTTAGAGTTCCAACTACATGTATCCATATAGGAGAAAACAGAGTGAAACCTAAAAATGAAAACGGTTACTGCAAACGAACGGTTTAACCTAAAAGAACGAAATTTGGTGAGCCAAGTGGGATTGGTGTACTGATCAATATCTGCAAGTATCATCAAGTTTGGGTGAAAAAATGTTTGCTGAGATTTCAGGAAACTCGTAGTTTTTTGGAAGCTTGGCAACCCCTTTCAATGAAAGTGATTCTCGTCAGTTTCTGCTTCTGGCTACACAAATAGGACACAAACCATAGCGATAGAACTTGGAACTACATTATTGTGCCAAGTTTCAAAGAGCCTAGCACAAACCGTGTTTGATTTAGTGTTCCAACTACATGTATCCATATAGGAGAAACAGAGTGAAAACTAAACATGAAAACGGTTACTGCAAAGGAACGGTTTAACCTAGAAGAATGAAATTTGGTGAGCCAAGTGGGATTGGTGTACTGATCATTACCTGCAAGTATCATCAAGATTGGGTGAAAAAATGTTTGCTGAGATTTCCGGAAACTCGTAGTTTTTCGGAAGCTTGGCAACCCCTTTCAATGAAAGTGATACTCGTCAGTTTCTGCTTGGGGCTACTACAATAGGACACAAACCATAGCGATAGAACTTGGAACTACATTATTCTGCCAAGTTTCATAGAGCCCAGCACAAACCGTGTTTGATTTAGAGTTCCAACTACATGTATCCATATAGGAGAAAACAGAGTGAAACCTAAACATGAAAACGGTTACTGCAAACGAACGGCTTAACCTAGAAGAACGAAATTTGGTGAGCCAAGTGGGATTGGTGTACTGATCATTACCTGCAAGAATCATCAAGATTGGGTGAAAAAGTGTTTGCTGAGATTTCAGGAAACTCGTACTTTTTTGGAAGCTTGGCAACCCCTTTCAATGAAAGTGATTCTCGTCAGTCTCTGCTTGGGGCTATTTCAATAGGACACAAAACATAGAGATAGAAATTGGAACTACATTATTGTGCCAAGTTTCAAAGAGCCTAGCAAAAACCGTGTTTGATTTAGAGTTCCAACTACATGTATCCATATAGGAGAAAACAGAGTGAAACCTAAACATGAAAACGGTTACTGCAAACGAACGGTTTAACCTAGAAGAACGAAATTTGGTGTGCCAAGTGGGATTGGTGTACTGATCATTCCCTGCAAGTATCATCAAGATTGGGTGAAAAAATGTTTGCTGAGATTTCCGGAAACTCGAAGTTTTTTGGAAGCTTGGCAACCCCTTTCAATGAAAGTGATTCTCATCAGTCTCTGCTTGGGGCTAATTCAATAGGATACAAACCATAGCGATAGAACTTGGAACTACATTATTGTGCCAAGTTTCAAAGAGCTAGCACAAACCGTGTTTGATTTAGAGTTCCAACTACATGTATGCATATAGGAGAAAACAGAGTGAAACCTAAACATGAAAACGGTTACTTCAATCGAACGGTTTAACCTAGAAAACGAAATTTGGTGAGCCAAGTGGGATTGGTGTACTGATCATTCCCTGCAAGTATCATCAAGATTGGGCGAAAAAATGTTTGCTGACATTTCCGGAAACTCGTAGTTTTTCGGAAGCTTGTGAAAGCCCTTTCAATGATAGTGATTCTCGTAAGTTTCTGCTTGGGGCTACTACAATAGGACACAAACCATAGCGATAGAACTTGGAACTACATTATTGTGCCAAGTTTCAACGAGCTAGCACAAACCGTGTTTGATTTAGAGTTCCAACTGCATGTATCCATATAGGAGAAATCAGAGTGAAACCTAAACATGAAAACGGTTACTGCAAACGAACGGTTTTACCTAGAAAACGAAATTTGGTGAGCCAAGTGGGATTGGTGTACTGATCATTCCCTGCAAGTATCATCAAGATTGGGTGAAAAAATGTTTGCTGAGATTTCCAGAAACTCGTAGTTTTTCGGAAGCTTGGGAAACCCCTTTCAATGAAAGTGATTTTCGTAAGTTTCTGCTTGGGGCTACTACAATAGGACACAAACCATAGCGATAGAACTTGGAACTACATTATTGTGCCAAGTTTCAAAGAGCCTAGCACAAACCGTGTTTGATTTAGAGTTCCAACTACATGTTTCCATATAGGAGAAAACAGAGTGAAAACTATACATGAAAACGGTTACTGCAAACGAACAGTTTAACCTAGAAGAACGAAATTTGGTGAGCCAAGTGGGATTGGTGTACTGATCATTACCTGCAAGAATCATCAAGATTGGGTGAAAAAGTGTTTGCTGAGATTTCAGGAAACTCGTAGTTTTTTGGAAGCTTGGCAACCCCTTTCAATGAAAGTGATTCTCGTCAGTCTGTGCTTGGGGCTAATTCAATAGGATACAAACCATAGCGATGGAACTTGGAACTACATTATTGTGCCAATTTTCGAAGAGCTAGCAAAAACCGTGTTTGATTTAGAGTTCCAACTACATGTATCCATATTGGAGAAAACAGAGTGAAACCTAAACATGAAAACGGTTACTGCAAACGAACGGTTTAACCTAGAAGAACGAAATTTGGTGAGCCAAGTGGGATTGGTGTACTGATCATTCCCTGCAAGTATCATCAAGATTGGGTGAAAAAATGTTTGCTGAGATTTCCGGAAACTCGAAGTTTTTTGGAAGCTTGGCAACCCCTTTCAATGAAAGTGATTCTCGTCAGTCTCTGCTTTGGGCTAATTCAATAGGATACAAACCATAGAGATGGAACTTGGAACTACATTATTGTGCCAAGTTTCAAAGAGCTAGCACAAACCGTGTTTGATTTAGAGTTCCAACTACTTGTATCCATATAGGAGAAAACAGAGTGAAACCTAAACATGAAAACGGTTAATGCAAACGAATGGTTTAACCTAGAAGAACGAAATTTGGTGAGCCAAGTGGGATTGGTGTACTGATCATTACCTGCAAGAATCACCAAGATTGGGTGAAAAAGTGTTTGCTGAGATTTCAGGAAACTCGTAGTTTTTTGGAAGCTTGGCAACACCTTTCAATGAAAGTGATTCTCGTCAGTCTCTGCTTGGTGCTACTTCAATAGGACACAAACCATAGCGATAAAACTTGGAACTACATTATTGTGCCAAGTTTCAAAGAGCTAGCACAAACCGTGTTTGATTTAGAGTTCCATTTACATGTATCCATATAGGAGAAAACAGAGTGAAACCAAAACATGAAAACGGTTACTGCAATCGAACGGTTTAAACTAGAAGAACGAAATTTGGTGAGCCAAGTGGGATTGGTGTACTGATCATTATCTGCAAGTATCATCAAGATTGGGTGAAAAAATGTTTGCTGAGATTTCAGGAAACTCGTAGTTTTTTGGAAGCTTGGGAAACCCCTTTCAATGAAAGTGATTCTCGTAAGTTTCTGCTTGGGGCTACTACAATAGGACACAAACCATAGCGATAGAACTTGGAACTACATTATTGTGCCAAGTTTCAAAGAGCTAGCAAAAACCGTGTTTGATTTAGAGTTCCAATTATATGTATCCATACAGGAGAAAACAGAGTGAAACCTAAAAATGAAAACGGTTACTGCAAACGAACGGTTTAACCTAAAAGAACGAAATTTGGTGAGCCAAGTGGGATTGGTGTACTGATCTTTATCTGCAAGTATCATCAAGATTGGGTGAAAAAATGTTTGCTGAGATTTCAGGAATCTCGTAGTTTTTTGGAAGCTTGGCAACCCCTTTCAATGAAAGTGATTCTCGTCAGTCTCTGCTTGGGGCTACTTCAATAGGACACAAACCGTAACGATAGAACGTGGAACTACATTATTGTGCCAAGTTTCAAAGAGCTAGCACAAACCGTGTTTGATTTAGAGTTCCAACTACATGTATCCATATAGGAGAAAACAGAGTGAAACCTAAACATGAAAACGGTTACTGCAAACGAACGGTTTAACCTAGAAAACGAAATTTGGTGAGCCAAGTGGGATTGGTGTACTGATCATTACCTGAAAGTATCATCAAGATTGGGTGAAAAAATGTTTGCTGAGATTTCCGGAAACTCGTAGTTTTTCGGAAGCTTGGGAAACCCCTTTCAATGAAAGTGATTTTCGTAAGTTTCTGCTTGGGGCTACTACAATAGGACACAAACCATAGCGATAGAACTTGGAACTACATTATTGTGCCAAGTTTCAAAGAGCCTAGCACAAACCGTGTTTGATTTAGAGTTCCAACTACATGTTTCCATATAGGAGAAAACAGAGTGAAAACTATACATGAAAACGGTTACTGCAAACGAACAGTTTAACCTAGAAGAACGAAATTTGGTGAGCCAAGTGGGATTGGTGTACTGATCATTACCTGCAAGAATCATCAAGATTGGGTGAAAAAGTGTTTGCTGAGATTTCAGGAAACTCGTAGTTTTTTGGAAGCTTGGCAACCCCTTTCAATGAAAGTGATTCTCGTCAGTCTGTGCTTGGGGCTAATTCAATAGGATACAAACCATAGCGATGGAACTTGGAACTACATTATTGTGCCAATTTTCGAAGAGCTAGCAAAAACCGTGTTTGATTTAGAGTTCCAACTACATGTATCCATATTGGAGAAAACAGAGTGAAACCTAAACATGAAAACGGTTACTGCAAACGAACGGTTTAACCTAGAAGAACGAAATTTGGTGAGCCAAGTGGGATTGGTGTACTGATCATTCCCTGCAAGTATCATCAAGATTGGGTGAAAAAATGTTTGCTGAGATTTCCGGAAACTCGAAGTTTTTTGGAAGCTTGGCAACCCCTTTCAATGAAAGTGATTCTCGTCAGTCTCTGCTTTGGGCTAATTCAATAGGATACAAACCATAGAGATGGAACTTGGAACTACATTATTGTGCCAAGTTTCAAAGAGCTAGCACAAACCGTGTTTGATTTAGAGTTCCAACTACTTGTATCCATATAGGAGAAAACAGAGTGAAACCTAAACATGAAAACGGTTAATGCAAACGAATGGTTTAACCTAGAAGAACGAAATTTGGTGAGCCAAGTGGGATTGGTGTACTGATCATTACCTGCAAGAATCACCAAGATTGGGTGAAAAAGTGTTTGCTGAGATTTCAGGAAACTCGTAGTTTTTTGGAAGCTTGGCAACACCTTTCAATGAAAGTGATTCTCGTCAGTCTCTGCTTGGTGCTACTTCAATAGGACACAAACCATAGCGATAAAACTTGGAACTACATTATTGTGCCAAGTTTCAAAGAGCTAGCACAAACCGTGTTTGATTTAGAGTTCCATTTACATGTATCCATATAGGAGAAAACAGAGTGAAACCAAAACATGAAAACGGTTACTGCAATCGAACGGTTTAAACTAGAAGAACGAAATTTGGTGAGCCAAGTGGGATTGGTGTACTGATCATTCCCTGCAAGTATCATCAAGATTGGGTGAAAAAGTGTTTGGTGAGATTTCCGGAAACTCGTAGTTTTTTGGAAGCTTGGCAACCCCTTTCAATGAAAGTGATTCTCGTCAGTCTCTGCTTGGGGCTACTTCTATAGAACACAAACCATAACGATAGAACTTGGAACTACATTATTGTGCCAAGTTTCAAAGAGCTAGCAAAAACCGTGTTTGATTTAGAGTCCAATTACATGTATCCATATAGGAGAAAACAGAGTGAAACCTAAAAATGAAAATGGTTACTGCAAACGAACGGTTTAACCTAAAAGAACGAAATTTGGTGAGCCAAGTGGGATTGGTGTACTGATCATTATCTGCAAGTATCATCAAGATTGGGTGAAAAAATGTTTGCTGAGTTTTCAGGAAACTCGTAGTTTTTTGGAAGCTTGGCAACCCCTTTCAATGAAAGTAATTCTCGTCAGTCTCTGCTTGGGGCTACATCAATAGGACACAAACCATAACGATAGAACTTGGAACTACATTATTGTGCCAAGTTTCAAAGAGCTAGCACAAACCGTGTTTGATTTAGAGTTCCAACTACATGTATCCATATAGGAGAAAACAGAGTGAAACCTAAACATGAAAACGGTTACTGCAAACGAACTGTTTAACCTAAAAGAACGAAATTTGGTGAGCCAAGTGGGATTGGTGTACTGATCATTACCTGCAAGTATCATCAAGATTGGGTGAAAAAATGTTTGCTGAGATTTCCGGAAACTCGAAGTTTTTTGGAAGCTTGGCAACCCCTTTCAATGAAAGTGATTCTCGTCAGTCTCTGCTTTGGCCGAATTCAATAGGATACAAACCATAGAGATGGAACTTGGAACTACATTATTGTGCCAAGTTTCAAAGAGCTAGCACAAACCGTGTTTGATTTAGAGTTCCAACTACATGTATCCATATAGGAGAAATCAGAGTGAAACCTAAACATGAAAACGGTTACTTCAAACGAACGGTTTAACCTAGAAAACGAAATTTGGTGAGCCAAGTGGGATTGGTGTACTGATCATTCCCTGCAAGTATCATCAAGATTGGGTGAAAAAATGTTTGCTGAGATTTCCGGAAACTCGTAGTTTTTCGGAAGCTTGGGAAACCCCTTTCAGAGAAAGTGATTCTCGTAAGTTTCTGCTTGGGGCTACTACAATAGGACAGAAACCATAGCGATAGAACTTGGAACTACATTATTGTGCCAAGTTTCAAAGAGCTAGCACAAACCGTGTTTGATTTAGTGTTCCAAATACATGTATCCATATAGGAGAAACAGAGTGAAAACTTAACTTGAAAACGGTTACTGCAAACGAACGGTTTAACCTAGAAGAACGAAATTTGGTGAGCCAAGTGGGATTGGTGTACTGATCATTACCTGCAAGAATCATCAAGATTGGGTGAAAAAGTGTTTGCTGAGATTTCAGGAAACTCGTAGTTTTTTGGAAGCTTGGCAACACCTTTCAATGAAAGTGATACTCGTCAGTCTCTGCTTGGGGCTACTTCAATAGGACACAAACCATAGCGATAGAACTTGGAACTACATTATTGTGCCAAGTTTCAAAGAGCTAGCAAAAACCGTGTTTGATTTAGAGTTCCAATTATATGTATCCATACAGGAGAAAACAGAGTGAAACCTAAAAATGAAAACGGTTACTGCAAACGAACGGTTTAACCTAAAAGAACGAAATTTGGTGAGCCAAGTGGGATTGGTGTACTGATCATTATCTGCAAGTATCATCAAGATTGGTGAAAAAATGTTTGCTGAGATTTCAGGAAGCTCGTAGTTTTTTGGAAGCTTGGCAACCCCTTTCAATGAAAGTGATTCTCGTCAGTCTCTGCTTGGGGCTACTTCAATAGGACACAAACCATAACGATAGAACGTGGAACTACATTATTGTGCCAAGTTTCAAAGAGCTAGCACAAACCGTGTTTGATTTAGAGTTCCAACTACATGTATCCATATAGGAGAAAACAGAGTGAAACCTAAACATGAAAACGGTTACAGCAAACGAACGGTTTAACCTAGAAAACGAAATTTGGTGAGCCAAGTGGGATTGGTGTACTGATCATTACCTGAAAGTATCATCAAGATTGGGTGAAAAAATGTTTGCTGAGATTTCCGGAAACTCGTAGTTTTTCGGAAGCTTGGGAAACCCCTTTCAATGAAAGTGATTTTCGTAAGTTTCTGCTTGGGGCTACTACAATAGGACACAAACCATAGCGATAGAACTTGGAACTACATTATTGTGCCAAGTTTCAAAGAGCCTAGCACAAACCGTGTTTGATTTAGAGTTCCAACTACATGTTTCCATATAGGAGAAAACAGAGTGAAAACTATACATGAAAACGGTTACTGCAAACGAACAGTTTAACCTAGAAGAACGAAATTTGGTGAGCCAAGTGGGATTGGTGTACTGATCATTACCTGCAAGAATCATCAAGATTGGGTGAAAAAGTGTTTGCTGAGATTTCAGGAAACTCGTAGTTTTTTGGAAGCTTGGCAACCCCTTTCAATGAAAGTGATTCTCGTCAGTCTGTGCTTGGGGCTAATTCAATAGGATACAAACCATAGCGATGGAACTTGGAACTACATTATTGTGCCAATTTTCGAAGAGCTAGCAAAAACCGTGTTTGATTTAGAGTTCCAACTACATGTATCCATATTGGAGAAAACAGAGTGAAACCTAAACATGAAAACGGTTACTGCAAACGAACGGTTTAACCTAGAAGAACGAAATTTGGTGAGCCAAGTGGGATTGGTGTACTGATCATTCCCTGCAAGTATCATCAAGATTGGGTGAAAAAATGTTTGCTGAGATTTCCGGAAACTCGAAGATTTTTGGAAGCTTGGCAACCCCTTTCAATGAAAGTGATTCTCGTCAGTCTCTGCTTTGGGCTAATTCAATAGGATACAAA
The DNA here is from genome assembly GCF_045843805.1 of Urocitellus parryii. Lineage (NCBI taxonomy): Eukaryota > Metazoa > Chordata > Mammalia > Rodentia > Sciuridae > Urocitellus > Urocitellus parryii. The sequence goes on along the minus strand of NW_027553965.1, from coordinate 6,096 downwards.
CCATAGAGATGGAACTTGGAACTACATTATTGTGCCAAGTTTCAAAGAGCTAGCACAAACCGTGTTTGATTTAGAGTTCCAACTACTTGTATCCATATAGGAGAAAACAGAGTGAAACCTAAACATGAAAACGGTTAATGCAAACGAACGGTTTAACCTAGAAGAACGAAATTTGGTGAGCCAAGTGGGATTGGTGTACTGATCATTACCTGCAAGAATCACCAAGATTGGGTGAAAAAGTGTTTGCTGAGATTTCAGGAAACTCGTAGTTTTTTGGAAGCTTGGCAACACCTTTCAATGAAAGTGATTCTCGTCAGTCTCTGCTTGGGGCTACTTCAATAGGACACCAACCATAGCGATAGAACTTGGAACTACATTATTGTGCCAAGTTTCAAAGAGCTAGCACAAACCGTGTTTGATTTAGTGTTCCAAATACATGTATCCATATAGGAGAAACAGAGTGAAAACTTAACTTGAAAACGGTTACTGCAAACGAACGGTTTAACCTAGAAGAACGAAATTTGGTGAGCCAAGTGGGATTGGAGTACTGATCATTACCTGCAAGAATCATCAAGATTGGGTGAAAAAGTGTTTGCTGAGATTTCAGGAAACTCGTAGTTTTTTGGAAGCTTGGCAACACCTTTCAATGAAAGTGATACTCGTCAGTCTCTGCTTGGGGCTACTTCAATAGGACACAAACCATAGCGATAGAACTTGGAAATACATTATTGTGCCAAGTTTCAAAGAGCTAGCAAAAACCGTGTTTGATTTAGAGTTCCAATTATATGTATCCATATAGGAGAAAACAGAGTGAAACCTAAAAATGAAAACGGTTACTGCAAACGAACGGTTTAACCTAAAAGAACGAAATTTGGTGAGCCAAGTGGGATTGGTGTACTGATCATTATCTGCAAGTATCATCAAGATTGGGTGAAAAAATGTTTGCTGAGATTTCAGGAATCTCGTAGTTTTTTGGAAGCTTGGCAACCCCTTTCAATGAAAGTGATTCTCGTCAGTCTCTGCTTGGGGCTACTTCAATAGGACACAAACCATAACGATAGAACGTGGAACTACATTATTGTGCCAAGTTTCAAAGAGCTAGCACAAACCGTGTTTGATTTAGAGTTCCAACTACATGTATCCATATAGGAGAAAACAGAGTGAAACCTAAACATGAAAACGGTTACTGCAAACGAACGGTTTAACCTAGAAAACGAAATTTGGTGAGCCAAGTGGGATTGGTGTACTGATCATTACCTGAAAGTATCATCAAGATTGGGTGAAAAAATGTTTGCTGAGATTTCCGGAAACTCGTAGTTTTTCGGAAGCTTGGGAAACCCCTTTCAATGAAAGTGATTTTCGTAAGTTTCTGCTTGGGGCTACTACAATAGGACACAAACCATAGCGATAGAACTTGGAACTACATTATTGTGCCAAGTTTCAAAGAGCCTAGCACAAACCGTGTTTGATTTAGTGTTCCAACTACATGTATCCATATAGGAGAAACAGAGTGAAAACTAAACATGAAAACGGTTACTGCAAACGAACGGTTTAACCTAGAAGAATGAAATTTGATGAGCCAAGTGGGATTGGTGTACTGATCATTCCCTGCAAGTATCATCAAGATTGGGTGAAAAAATGTTTCCTGAGATTTCCGGAAACTCGTAGTTTTTCGGAAGCTTGGCAACCCCTTTCAATGAAAGTGATACTCGTCAGTTTCTGCTTGGGGCTACTACAATAGGACACAAACCATAGCGATAGAACTTGGAACTACATTATTGTGCCACGTTTCATAGAGCCCAGCACAAACCGTGTTTGATTTAGAGTTCCAACTACATGTATCCATATAGGAGAAAACAGAGTGAAACCTAAACATGAAAAGGGTTACTGCAAACGAACGGTTTAACCTAAAAGAACGAAATTTGGTGAGCCAAGTGGGATTGGTGTACTGATCATTACCTGCAAGTATCATCAAGATTGGGTGAAAAAATGTTTGCTGATTTCCGGAAACTCGTAGTTTTTTGGAAGCTTGGCAACCCCTTTCAATGAAAGTGATTCTCGTCAGTTTCTGCTTCTGGCTACACCAATAGGACACAAACCATAGCGATAGAACTTGGAACTACATTATTGTGCCAAGTTTCAAAGAGCTAGCACAAACCGTGTTTGATTTAGATTTCCAACTACATCTATCCATATAGGAGAAAACAGAGTGAAACCTAAACATGAAAACGGTTACTGCAAACGAACGGCTTAACCTAGAAGAACGAAATTTGGTGATCCAAGTGGGATTGGTGTACTGATCATTCCCTGCAAGTATCATCAAGATTGGGTGAAAAAATGTTTGCTGAGATTTCCGGAAACTCGTAGTTTTTCGGAAGCTTGGGAAACCCCTTTCAATGAAAGTGATTCTCGTAAGTTTCTGCTTGGGACTACTACAATAGGACACAAACCATAGCGATAGAACTTGGAACTACATTATTGTGCCAAGTTTCAAAGAGCCTAGCACAAACCGTGTTTGATTTAGAGTTCGAACTACATGTTTCCATATAGGAGAAAACAGAGTGAAAACTAAACATGAAAATGGTTACTGCAAACGAACAGTTTAACCTAGAAGAACGAAATTTGGTGAGCCAAGTGGGATTGGTGTACTGATCATTCCCTGCAAGCATCATCAAGATTGGGTGAAAAAGTGATTGCTGAGATTTCAGGAAACTCGTAGTTTTTTGGAAGCTTGGCAACCCCTTTCAATGAAAGTGATGCTCGTCAGTCTCTGCTTGGGGCTACTTCAATAGGACACAAACCATAGCGATAGAACTTGGAACTACATTATTGTGCCAAGTTTCAAAGAGCTAGCAAAAACCGTGTTTGATTTAGAGTTCCAACTACATGTATCCATTTAGGAGAAAACAGAGTGAAACCTAAACATGAAAACGGTTACTGCCATGGAACGGTTTAACCTAGAAGAACGAAATTTGGTTTGCCAAGTGGGATTGGTGTACTGATCATACCCTGCAAGTATCATCAAGATTGGGTGAAAAAATGTTTGCTGAGATTTCCGGAAACTCGAAGTTTTTTGGAAGCTTGGCAACCCCTTTCAATGAAAGTGATTCTCGTCAGTGTCTGCTTGGGGCTAATTCAATAGAATACAAACCATAGAGATGGAACTTGGAACTACATTATTGTGCCAAGTTTCAAAGAGCTAGCACAAACCGTGTTTGATTTAGAGTTCCAACTACATGTATCCATATAGGAGAAAACAGAGTGAAACCTAAACATGAAAACGGTTACTTCAATCGAACGGTTTAACCTAGAAAACGAAATTTGGTGAGCCAAGTGGGATTGGTGTACTGATAATTCCCTGCAAGCATCATCAAGATTTGATAAAAAAATGTTTGCTGAGATTTCCGGAAACTCGTAGTTTTTCGGAAGCTTGGGAAACCCCTTTCAATCAAAGTGATTCTCGTAAGTTTCTGCTTGGGGCTACTTCAATAGGACACAAACCATAGCGATAGAACTTGGAACTACATTATTGTGCCAAGTTTCAAAGAGCTAGCACAAACCGTGTTTGATTTAGAGTTCCAATTACATGTATCCATATAGGAGAAACAGAGTGAAACCTAAAAATGAAAACGGTTACTGCAAACGAACGGTTTAACCTAAAAGAATGAAATTTGGTGAGCCAAGTGGGATTGGTGTACTGATCATTATCTGCAAGTATCATCAAGATTGGGTGAAAAAATGTTTGCTGAGATTTCAGGAAACTCGTAGTTTTTTGGAAGCTTGGCAACCCCTTTCAATGAAAGTGATTCTCGTCAGTCTCTGTTTGGGGCTACTTCAATAGGACAAAAACCATAATGATAGAACTTGGAAGTACATTATTGTGCCAAGTTTCAAAGAGCTAGCACAAACCGTGTTTGATTTAGTGTTCCAACTACATGTATCCATATAGGAGAAACAGAGTGAAAACTAAACATGTAAACGGTTACTGCAAAGGAACGGTTTAACCTAGAAGAATGAAATTTGGTGAGCCAAGTGGGATTGGTGTACTGATCATGACCTGCAAGTATCATCAAGATTGGGTGAAAAAATGTTTGCTGAGATTTCCGGAAACTCGTAGTTTTTCGGAAGCTTGGCAACCCCTTTCAATGAAAGTGATACTCGTCAGTTTCTGCTTGGGGCTACTACAATAGGACACAAACCATAGCGATAGAACTTGGAACTACATTATTGTGCCAAGTTTCATAGAGCCCAGCACAAACCGTGTTTGATTTAGAGTTCCAGCTACATGTATCCATATAGGAGAAAACAGAGTGAAACCTAAACATGAAAACGGTTACTGCAAACGAACGGCTTAACCTAGAAGAACGAAATTTGGTGAGCCAAGTGGGATTGGTGTACTGATCATTACCTGCAAGAATCATCAAGATTGGGTGAAAAAGTGTTTGCTGAGATTTCCGGAAACTCGAAGTTTTTTGGAAGCTTGGCAACCCCTTTCAATGAAAGTGATTCTCGTCAGTCTCTGCTTTGGGCTAATTCAATAGGATACAAACCATAGAGATGGAACTTGGAACTACATTATTGTGCCAAGTTTCAACGAGCTAGCACAAACCGTGTTTGATTTAGAGTTCCAACTGCATGTATCCATATAGGAGAAATCAGAGTGAAACCTAAACATGAAAACGGTTACTGCAAACGAACGGTTTTACCTAGAAAACGAAATTTGGTGAGCCAAGTGGGATTGGTGTACTGATCATTCCCTGCAAGTATCATCAAGATTGGGTGAAAAAATGTTTGCTGAGATTTCCAGAAACTCGTAGTTTTTCGGAAGCTTGGGAAACCCCTTTCAATGAAAGTGATTCTCGTAAGTTTCTGCTTGGGGCTACTACAATAGGACACAAACCATAGCGATAGTACTTGGAACTACATTATTGTGCCAATTTCAAAGAGCTAGCACAAACCGTGTTTGATTTAGAGTTCCAATTACATGTATCCATATAGGAGAAAACAGAGTGAAACCTAAAAATGAAAACGGTTACTGCAAACGAACGGTTTAACCTAAAAGAACGAAATTTGGTGAGCCAAGTGGGATTGGTGTACTGATCATTATCTGCAAGTATCATCAAGATTGGGTGAAAAAATGTTTGCTGAGATTTCAGGAAACTCGTAGTTTTTTGGATGCTTGGCAACCCCTTTCAATTAAAGTGATTCTCGTCAGTCTCTGCTTGGGACTACTTCAATAGGACACAAACCATAACGATAGAACTTGGAACTACATTATTGTGCCAAGTTTCAAAGAGCTAGCACAAACCGTGTTTGATTTAGAGTTCCAACTACATGTATCCATATAGGAGAAAACAGAGTGAAACCTAAACATGAAAACGGTTACTGCAAACGAACAGTTTAACCTAAAAGAACGAAATTTGGTGAGCCAAGTGGGATTGGTGTACTGATCATTACCTGCAAGTATCATCAAGATTGGGTGAAAAAATGTTTGCTGATTTCAGGAAAAATCGTAGTTTTTTGGAAGCTTGGCAACCCCTTTCAATGAAAGTGATTCTCGTCAGTTTCTGCTTGTGGCTACACCAATAGGACACAAACCATAGCGATAGAACTTGGAACTACATTATTGTGGAAAGTTTCAAAGAGCTAGCACAAACCGTGTTTGATTTAGAGTTCCAACTACATGTATCCATTTCGGAGAAAACAGAGTGAAACCTAAACATGAAAACGGTTACTGCAAACGAGTGGTTTAACCTAAAAGAACGAAATTTGGTGAGCCAAGTGGGATTGGTGTACTGATCATTCCCTGCAAGTATCATCAAGATTGGGTGAAAAAATGTTTGCTGAGATTTCCGGAAACTCGTAGTTTTTTGGAAGCTTAGCAACCCCTTTCAATGAAAGTGATTCTCGTCAGTTTCTGCTTCTGGCTACACCAATAGGACACAAACCATAGCGATAGAACTTGGAACTACATTATTGTGCCAAGTTTCAAAGAGCTAGCACAAACCGTGTTTGATTTAGAGTTCCATCTACATGTATCCATATAGGAGTAAACAGAGTGAAACCTAAAATGAAAACGGTTACTGCAAACGAACG
>NW_027553964.1:0-23808 GCF_045843805.1 Urocitellus parryii | reverse complement strand
CCTGGATCAGCTTCGCTGAGCAGGTACAGCAGCCTGGCCCAAGGTAGACCTGGGACCCAACTGCCACAAGCAGGCCCCAAGCAGAGTTCATGCCAGACACAGGAGGCACCTCTGCCCACAGGGACCCCCTGCCTGGAGCTTTTCCATGGCCTCACAGACCTTCAGGCAGCCCAGGCAAGGGGAGGCCTGGTTGTTTCTCGCCACACTGCCACATGCAGAAACACACACCAGAGCTGCAGCTCTGCCCAGATCCAATTCATATACCTGGCAGGAGACACCCCCCCTCCCCCCACCCAGTAGATCTCAGGCTCTGACTAGATAAGCCTCAGAGATGTGCATACTAGCCCGAGCACAGGGTAGCCTGGAAACCATATGGCCACCACCAGACCTCCATATGAGCTCAGGCTTGACCCACGACTGATTCACCAACAGGCAAAAAACACCCTTCAGAGCTCAGTGCCTCTGTCCATCCCAGGTCCACCTCGAACACCTGCACCAGAGCCCAGGCAAGGATAGGCATGTTCGATTCCTCCACTGGCTGACCCCTGCTGGAGCTCAGCTCAGCCAGGACTGCCTCCACCCACAGGCAGACCCCCTGTAGGAGCTCATAAATGGCACAGATCGCCATGCTGACCTGCACAAAGAGCCCGGTCCAAGCGGGAGGCCGAGCTGCATCAGCCACTTGCAAATCCCGAACAGAGATCCAACTCGACGACTTGGCAGGAGACAGAGCCAGCCCCAGGGTAGCCAAATCCATCCAGGCACCAGGAGACTGGCACCCAAGCTCAGGCTCCGCCCATGACCTGACTCCGCCCACTGTCAGACCGTCACCCAAAGTTCAGCCCCAACAAAGATCAGTCTCAGTGACAGGCTCACCAGCCTGGCCCAAGTAGGCCTGGGACCAAGTGCCACAAGCAGGCCCCAAGCAGAGTTCATGCTAGACACAGGACGGCCTCTACCCACAGGTAGACCCCTGCTGGAGCTTATCCATGGCCTCACAGACCAGGAGCTCAGGCTCCATCCGCAACTGTCACCTGGAGCTCAGGCTCCGCCCACAACGAGGACTCTGTCCAATGAAAAAGAGTTGCTGAAGTTCAGCCCCAGCCCGGATTAGCTTCCCCTGATAGGTACTGGAGCCTGGCCCAAGGTAGGCCTGGGACCAACTGCCACAAGCAGGCCCCAAGTAGAATTCATGCCAGACACAGGCCGCCTCTGCCAAGAGAGACCCCGGCTGGAGCTCATCCATGGCCTCACAAACCTTCAGGCGGCCCAGGCAAGGGGAGGCCTGGTTCCATCCCACACCTGCAGGAACCCCACCAGAGCTGCAGCTCTGCCCAGATCCAACTCATATACCTGGCAGGAGACACAGCCTGATCCCAGGGATAGCCCAAGTCCTCCACTCACCAGGAGCTCAGGCTCAGTCCACAACTGTCACCGGAGCTCAGGCTCCGCCCACAACGGACTCCGCCCAATGAAAAAACAGTTGCTGAAGTTCAGCCCCCAGCCTGGATCAGCTTCCCTGATAGGTACAGCAGCCTGGCCCAGGTAGGCCTGGGACCAACTGCCACAAGCAGGCCCCCAAGCAGAGTTCATGCCAGACACAGGACCGCCTCTGCCCACAGGAACCCATGCTGGACGTATCCATGGCCTCCTAGACCTTCAGGCAGCCCGGGCAAGGGGAGGCCTGGTTCCATCACGCCACCTTGCAGAACCCCACCAGAGCTGTAGCTCTGCCCAGATCCAACTCATATACCTGGCAAGAGACACAGCCTGATCCCAGGATAGCCCAAGTCCCTCCAGTCACCCAGGAGCTCAGGCTCAGTCCACAACTGTCAGCTGAGCTGAGGCTCCGCCCACAACGACTCTGCCCAATGAAAACAGTGCTGAAGTTCAGCCTCAGGCCTGGATCAGCTTCCCTGATAGGTACAAGAGCTTGGCCCAAGGTAGGCCTGGGACCAACTGCCACAAACAGGCCCCCAAGCAGGGCCCCAAGCAGAGTTCATGCCAGACACAGGACCACCTCTGCCCACAGGGACCCCTGCTGGAGCTCATCCATGGCCCTCCACCTTTCAGGCAGCCCAGGCAACGGGAGGGCCTGGTTCCATCCCACAACCTGCAGAACCCCACCAGAGCTGCAGCTCTGCCCAGATCCAACTCATATACCTGGCAGGAGACACAGCTCTGAGCCCAGGATAGCCCAAGTCCCTCCAGTCACCAGGAGCTCAGGCTCAGTCCACAACTGTCACCAGAGCACAGGCTCCGCCCACCACGGACTCCGCCCAAATGAAAAACAGTTGCTGAAGTTCAGCCTCAGCCTGGATCAGCTTCGCTGAGAGGTACAGCAGCCTGGCCAAGGTAGACCTGGGACCAACTGCCACAAGCAGGCCCCAAGCAGAGTTCATGCCAGAAAACAGGAGCACCTCTGCCCACAGGGACCCCTGCTGGAGCTTATCCTGGCCTCACAGACCTTCAGGCAGCCCAGGCAAGGGGAGGCCTGGTTGTTTCCCGCCACACTGCCACATGCAGAACCCACACCAGAGCTGCAGCTCTGCCCAGATCCAATTCATATACCTGGCAGGAGACACCCCCCTCCCCCACCCAGTAGATCTCAGGCCTCTGACTAGATAAGCCTCAGAGATGTGCATACTAGCCCGAGCCACAGGGTAGCCCTGGAAACATATGGCCACCACCAGACCTCCATATGAGCTCAGGCTTGACCCACGACTGATTCACCAACAGGGCAAAAAAACACCCTTCAGAGCTCAGTGCTCTGTCCATCCCAGGTCCACTCGAACACCTGCACCAGAGCCCAGGCAAGGATAGGCATGTTCGATTCCTCCACTGGCTGACCCCTGCTGGAGCTCAGGCTCAGCCAGGACTGCCTCCACCACAGCACAGCCCCTTGTAGGAGCTCATAAATGGCACAGATCGCCATGCTGACCCTGCACAAGAGCCCGGTGCCTGACCTGCACAAGAGGCCGGGTCAAGGGGAGGGCCAAGCTGCATCAGCCACTTGCAAATCCCGAACAGAGATCCAACTCGACGACTTGGCAGGAGACAGAGCCAGACCCAGGGTAGCCAAATCATCCAGGCACCAGGAGACTGGCACCCAGCTCAGGCTCCGCCCATGACTGACTCCGCCCACTGTCAGACCGTCACCAAAGTTCAGCCCCAACAAAGATCAGTCTCAGTGAACAGGCTCAACAGCCTGGCCCAAGTAGGCCTGGGACCAAGTTGCCACAAGCAGGCCCCAAGCAGAGTTCATGCTAGACAACAGGACGGCCTCTACCCACAGGTAGACCCCTGCTGGAGCTTATCCATGGCCTCACAGACCAGGAGCTCAGGCTCCATCCGCAACTGTCACCTGAGCTCAGGCTCCGCCCACAACGGGACTCTGTCCAATGAAAAAGAGTTGCTGAAGTTCAGCCCCAGCCCGGATTAGCTTCCCTGATAGGTACTGGAGCCTGGCCCAAGGTAGGCCTGGGACCAACTGCCACAAGCAGGCCCCAAGTAGAATTCATGCCAGACACAGGACCGCCTCTGCCAACAGGGACCCCGGCTGGGCTCATCCATGGCCTCACAAACCTTCAGGCGGCCCAGGCAAGGGGAGGCCTGGTTCCATCCCACACCTGCAGAACCCCACCAGAGCTGCAGCTCTGCCCAGATCCAACTCATATACCTGGCAGAGACACAGCCTGATCCCAGGATAGCCCAAGTCCCTCCACTCACCAGGAGCTCAGGCTCAGTCCACAACTGTCACCGGAGCTCAGGCTCCGCCCACAACGGACTCCGCCCAATGAAAAACAGTTGCTGAAGTTCAGCCCCAGCCTGGATCAGCTTCCCTGATAGGTACAGCAGCCTGGCCCAAGGTAGGCCTGGGACCAACTGCCACAAGCAGGCCCCAAGCAGAGTTCATGCCAGACACAGGACCGCCTCTGCCCACAGGAACCCATGCTGGACGTATCCATGGCCTCCTAGACCTTCAGGCAGCCCGGGCAAAGGGGAGGCCTGGTTCCATCACGCCACCTGCAGAACCCCACCAGAGCTGTAGCTCTGCCAGATCCAACTCATAAACCTGGCAAGAGAACACAGCCTGATCCAGGATAGCCCAAGTCCCTCCAGTCACCAGGAGCTCAGGCTCAGTCCACAACTGTCAGCTGAGCTGAGGCTCCGCCCACAACGGACTCCGCCCAATGAAAAACAGTTGCTGAAGTTCAGCCTCAGCCTGGATCAGCTTCCCTGATAGGTACAAGAGCTTGGCCCAAGGTAGGCCTGGGACCAACTGCCACAACAGGCCCAAGCAGGCCCCAAGCAGAGGTTCATGCCAGACACAGGACCACCTCTGCCCACAGGGACCCCTGCTGGAGCTCATCCATGGCCTCACACACTTTCAGGCAGCCCAGGCACGGGAGGCCTGGTTCCATCCCACAACCTGCAGAACCCACCAGAGCTGCAGCTCTGCCCAGATCCAACTCATATACCTGGCAGGAGACACAGTCTGAGCCCAGGATAGCCCAAGTCCCTCCAGTCACCAGGAGCTCAGGCTCAGTCCACAACTGTCACCAGAGCACAGGCTCCGCCCACAACGGACTCCGCCCAATGAAAAACAGTTGCTGAAGTTCAGCCTCAGCCTGGATCAGCTTCGCTGAGAGGTACAGCAGCCTGGCCCAAGGTAGACCCTGGGACCAACTGCCACAAGCAGGCCCCAAGCAGAGTTCATGCCAGAAACAGGAGCACCTCTGCCCACAGGGACCCCTGCTGGAGCTTATCCATGGCCTCACAGACCTTCAGGCAGCCCAGGCAAGGGGAGGCCTGGTTGTTTCCCGCCACACTGCCACATGCAGAACCACACCAGAGCTGCAGCTCTGCCCAGATCCAATTCATATACCTGGCAGGAGACACCCCCCCTCCCCCCACCCAGTAGATCTCAGGCTCTGACTAGATAAGCCTCAGAGATGTGCATACTAGCCCGAGCACAGGGTAGCCCTGGAAACATATGGCCACCACCAGACCTCCATATGAGCTCAGGCTTGACCCACGACTGATTCACCAACAGGCAAAAAACACCTTCAGAGCTCAGTGCTCTGTCCATCCCAGGTCCACCTCGAACACCTGCACCAGAGCCCAGGCAAGGATAGGCATGTTCGATTCCTCCACTGGCTGACCCCTGCTGGAGCTCAGGCTCAGCCAGGACTGCCTCCACCCACAGGCAGACCCTGTAGGAGCTCATAAATGGCACAGATCGCCATGCTGACCTGCACAAGAGCCCGGTCAAGGGGAGGCCAAGCTGCATCAGCCACTTGCAAATCCCGAACAGAGATCCAACTCGACGACTTTGGCAGGAGACAGAGCCAGACCCAGGGTAGCCAAATCCATCCAGGCACCAGGAGACTGGCACCCAAGCTCAGGCTCCGCCCATGACTGACTCCGCCCACTGTCAGACCGTCACCAAAGTTCAGCCCCAACAAAGATCAGTCTCAGTGACAGGCTCAACAGCCTGGCCCAAGTAGGCCTGGGACCAAGTGCCACAAGCAGGCCCCAAGCAGAGTTCATGCTAGACACAGGACGGCCTCTACCCACAGGTAGACCCCTGCTGGAAGCTTATCCATGGCCTCACAGACCAGGAGCTCAGGCTCCATCCGCAACTGTCACCTGAGCTCAGGCTCCGCCCACAACGGACTCTGTCAATGAAAAAGAGTTGCTGAAGTTCAGCCCCAGCCCGGATTAGCTTCCCTGATAGGTACTGGAGCTGGCCCAAGGTAGGCCTGGGGACCAACTGCCACAAGCAGGCCCCAAGTAGAATTCATGCCAGACAACAGGACCGCCTCTGCCAACAGGGACCCCGGCTGGAGCTCATCCATGGCCTCACAAACCTTTCAGGCGGCCCAGGCAAGGGGAGGCCTGGTTCCATCCCACACCTGCAGAACCCCACCAGAGCTGCAGCTCTGCCCAGATCCAACTCATATACCTGGCAGGAGACACAGCCTGATCCCAGGATAGCCCAAGTCCCTCCACTCACCAGGAGCTCAGGCTCAGTCCACAACTGTCACCAGGAGCTCAGGCTCCGCCCACAACGGACTCCGCCCAATGAAAAACAGTTGCTGAAGTTCAGCCCCAGCCTGGATCAGCTTCCCTGATAGGTACAGCAGCCTGGCCCAAGGTAGGCCTGGGACCAACTGCCACAAGCAGGCCCCAAGCAGAGTTCATGCCAGACACAGGACCGCCTCTGCCCACAGGAACCCATGCTGGACGTATCCATGGCCTCCTAGACCTTCAGGCAGCCCGGGCAAGGGGAGGCCTGTTCCATCACGCCACCTGCAGAACCCCACCAGAGCTGTAGCTCTGCCCAGATCCAACTCATATACCTGGCAAGAGACACAGCCTGATCCCAGGATAGCCCAAGTCCCTCCAGTCACCAGGAGCTCAGGCTCAGTCCCACAACTGTCAGCTGAGCTGAGGCTCCGCCCACAACGGACTCCGCCCAATGAAAAACAGTTGCTGAAGTTCAGCCTCAGCCTGGATCAGCTTCCCTGATAGGTACAAGAGCTTGGCCCAAGGTAGGCCTGGGACCAACTGCCACAAACAGGCCCCAAGCAGGCCCCAAGCAGAGTTCATGCCAGACACAGGACCACCTCTGCCCACAGGGACCCTGCTGGAGCTCATCCATGGCCTCACACACTTCAGGCAGCCCCAGGCAACGGGAGGCCTGGTTCCATCCCACAACCTGCAGACCCCACCAGAGCTGCAGCTCTGCCCAGATCCAACTCATATACCTGGCAGGAGACACAGTCTGAGCCCAGGATAGCCCAAGTCCCTCCAGCACCAGGAGCTCAGGCTCAGTCCACAACCTGTCACCAGAGCACAGGCTCCGCCCCACAACGGACTCCGCCCAATGAAAAACAGTTGCTGAAGTTCAGCCTCAGCCTGGATCAGCTTCGCTGAGAGGTACAGCAGCCTGGCCCAAGGTAGACCTGGGACCAACTGCCACAAGCAGGCCCCAAGCAGAGTTCATGCCAGACACAGGAGCACCTCTGCCCACAGGGACCCCTGCTTGGAGCTTATCCATGGCCTCACAGACCTTCAGGCAGCCCAGGCAAGGGGAGCCTGGTTGTTTCCCGCCACACTGCCACATGCAGAACCACACCAGAGCTGCAGCTCTGCCCAGATCCAATTCATATACCTGGCAGGAGACACCCCCCCTCCCCCCACCCAGTAGATCTCAGGCTCTGACTAGATAAGCCTCAGAGATGTGCATACTAGCCCGAGCACAGGGTAGCCCTGGAAACATATGGCCACCACCAGACCTCCATATGAGCTCAGGCTTGACCCACAGACTGATTCACCAACAGGCAAAAAACACCCTTCAGAGCTCAGTGCTCTGTCCATCCCAGGTCCACCTCGAACACCTGCACCAGAGCCCAGGCAAGGATAGGCATGTTCGATTCCTCCACTGGCTGACCCCTGCTGGAGCTCAGGCTCAGCCAGGACTGCCTCCACCCACAGGCAGACCCTGTAGGAGCTCATAAATGGCACAGATCGCCATGCTGACCTGCACAAAGAGCCCGGTCAAGGGGAGGCCAAGCTGCATCAGCCACTTGCAAATCCCGAACAGAGATCCAACTCGACGACTTGGCAGGAGACAGAGCCAGACCCAGGGTAGCCAAATCCATCCAGGCACCAGGAGACTGGCACCCAAGCTCAGGCTCCGCCCATGACTGACTCCGCCCACTGTCAGACAGTCACCAAAGTTCAGCCCAACAAAGATCAGTCTCAGTGACAGGCTCAACAGCCTGGCCCAAGTAGGCCTGGGACCAAGTGCCACAAGCAGGCCCCAAGCAGAGTTCATGCTAGACACAGGACGGCCTCTACCCACAGGTAGACCCCTGCTGGAGCTTATCCATGGCCTCACAAGACCAGGAGCTCAGGCTCCATCCGCAACTGTCACCTGAGCTCAGGCTCCGCCCACAACGGACTCTGTCCAATGAAAAAGAGTTGCTGAAGTTCAGCCCCAGCCCGGATTAGCTTCCCTGATAGGTACTGGAGCCTGGCCCAAGGTAGGCCTGGGACCAACTGCCACAAGCAGGCCCCAAGTAGAATTCATGCCAGACACAGGACCGCCTCTGCCAACAGGGACCCCGGCTGGAGCTCATCCATGGCCTCACAAACCTTCAGGCGGCCCAGGCAAGGGGAGGCCTGGTTCCATCCCACACCTGCAGAACCCCACCAGAGCTGCAGCTCTGCCCAGATCCAACTCATATACCTGGCAGGAGACACAGCCTGATCCCAGGATAGCCCAAGTCCCTCCACTCACCAGGAGCTCAGGCTCAGTCCACAACTGTCACCGGAGCTCAGGCTCCGCCCACAACGGACTCCGCCCAATGAAAAACAGTTGCTGAAGTTCAGCCCCAGCCTGGATCAGCTTCCCTGATAGGTACAGCAGCCTGGCCCAAGGTAGGCCTGGGACCAACTGCCACAAGCAGGCCCCAAGCAGAGTTCATGCCAGACACAGGACCGCCTCTGCCCACAGGAACCCATGCTGGACGTATCCATGGCCTCCTAGACCTTCAGGCAGCCCGGGCAAGGGGAGGCCTGGTTCCATCACGCCACCTGCAGAACCCCACCAGAGCTGTAGCTCTGCCCAGATCCAACTCATATACCTGGCAAGAGACACAGCCTGATCCCAGGATAGCCCAAGTCCCTCCAGTCACCAGGAGCTCAGGCTCAGTCCACAACTGTCAGCTGAGCTGAGGCTCCGCCCACAACGGACTCCGCCCAATGAAAAACAGTTGCTGAAGTTCAGCCTCAGCCTGGATCAGCTTCCCTGATAGGTACAAGAGCTTGGCCCAAGGTAGGCCTGGGACCAACTGCCACAAACAGGCCCCAAGCAGGCCCCAAGCAGAGTTCATGCCAGACACAGGACCACCTCTGCCCACAGGGACCCCTGCTGGAGCTCATCCATGGCCTCACACACTTTCAGGCAGCCCAGGCAACGGGAGGCCTGGTTCCATCCCACAACCTGCAGAACCCCACCAGAGCTGCAGCTCTGCCCAGATCCAACTCATATACCTGGCAGGAGACACAGTCTGAGCCCAGGATAGCCCAAGTCCCTCCAGTCACCAGGAGCTCAGGCTCAGTCCACAACTGTCACCAGAGCACAGGCTCCGCCCACAACGGACTCCGCCCAATGAAAAACAGTTGCTGAAGTTCAGCCTCAGCCTGGATCAGCTTCGCTGAGAGGTACAGCAGCCTGGCCCAAGGTAGACCTGGGACCAACTGCCACAAGCAGGCCCCAAGCAGAGTTCATGCCAGACACAGGAGCACCTCTGCCCACAGGGACCCCTGCTGGAGCTTATCCATGGCCTCACAGACCTTCAGGCAGCCCAGGCAAGGGGAGGCCTGGTTGTTTCCCGCCACACTGCCACATGCAGAACCACACCAGAGCTGCAGCTCTGCCCAGATCCAATTCATATACCTGGCAGGAGACACCCCCCCTCCCCCCACCCAGTAGATCTCAGGCTCTGACTAGATAAGCCTCAGAGATGTGCATACTAGCCCGAGCACAGGGTAGCCCTGGAAACATATGGCCACCACCAGACCTCCATATGAGCTCAGGCTTGACCCACGACTGATTCACCAACAGGCAAAAAACACCCTTCAGAGCTCAGTGCTCTGTCCATCCCAGGTCCACCTCGAACACCTGCACCAGAGCCCAGGCAAGGATAGGCATGTTCGATTCCTCCACTGGCTGACCCCTGCTGGAGCTCAGGCTCAGCCAGGACTGCCTCCACCCACAGGCAGACCCCTGTAGGAGCTCATAAATGGCACAGATCGCCATGCTGACCTGCACAAGAGCCCGGTCAAGGGGAGGCCGAGCTGCATCAGCCACTTGCAAATCCCGAACAGAGATCCAACTCGACGACTTGGCAGGAGACAGAGCCAGACCCAGGGTAGCCAAATCCATCCAGGCACCAGGAGACTGGCACCCAAGCTCAGGGCTCCGCCCATGACTGACTCCGCCCACTGTCAGACCGTCACCAAAGTTCAGCCCCAACAAAGATCAGTCTCAGTGACAGGCTCAACAGCCTGGCCCAAGTAGGCCTGGGACCAAGTGCCACAAGCAGGCCCCAAGCAGAGTTCATGCTAGACACAGGACGGCCTCTACCCACAGGTAGACCCCTGCTGGAGCTTATCCATGGCCTCACAGACCAGGAGCTCAGGCTCCATCCGCAACTGTCACCTGAGCTCAGGCTCCGCCCACAACGGACTCTGTCCAATGAAAAAGAGTTGCTGAAGTTCAGCCCCAGCCCGGATTAGCTTCCCTGATAGGTACTGGAGCCTGGCCCAAGGTAGGCCTGGGACCAACTGCCACAAGCAGGCCCCAAGTAGAATTCATGCCAGACACAGGACCGCCTCTGCCAACAGGGACCCCGGCTGGAGCTCATCCATGGCCTCACAAACCTTCAGGCGGCCCAGGCAAGGGGAGGCCTGGTTCCATCCCACACCTGCAGAACCCCACCAGAGCTGCAGCTCTGCCCAGATCCAACTCATATACCTGGCAGGAGACACAGCCTGATCCCAGGATAGCCCAAGTCCCTCCACTCACCAGGAGCTCAGGCTCAGTCCACAACTGTCACCGGAGCTCAGGCTCCGCCCACAACGGACTCCGCCCAATGAAAAACAGTTGCTGAAGTTCAGCCCCAGCCTGGATCAGCTTCCCTGATAGGTACAGCAGCCTGGCCCAAGGTAGGCCTGGGACCAACTGCCACAAGCAGGCCCCAAGCAGAGTTCATGCCAGACACAGGACCGCCTCTGCCCACAGGAACCCATGCTGGACGTATCCATGGCCTCCTAGACCTTCAGGCAGCCCGGGCAAGGGGAGGCCTGGTTCCATCACGCCACCTGCAGAACCCCACCAGAGCTGTAGCTCTGCCCAGATCCAACTCATATACCTGGCAAGAGACACAGCCTGATCCCAGGATAGCCCAAGTCCCTCCAGTCACCAGGAGCTCAGGCTCAGTCCACAACTGTCAGCTGAGCTGAGGCTCCGCCCACAACGGACTCCGCCCAATGAAAAACAGTTGCTGAAGTTCAGCCTCAGCCTGGATCAGCTTCCCTGATAGGTACAAGAGCTTGGCCCAAGGTAGGCCTGGGACCAACTGCCACAAACAGGCCCCAAGCAGGCCCCAAGCAGAGTTCATGCCAGACACAGGACCACCTCTGCCCACAGGGACCCCTGCTGGAGCTCATCCATGGCCTCACACACTTTCAGGCAGCCCAGGCAACGGGAGGCCTGGTTCCATCCCACAACCTGCAGAACCCCACCAGAGCTGCAGCTCTGCCCAGATCCAACTCATATACCTGGCAGGAGACACAGTCTGAGCCCAGGATAGCCCAAGTCCCTCCAGTCACCAGGAGCTCAGGCTCAGTCCACAACTGTCACCAGAGCACAGGCTCCGCCCACAACGGACTCCGCCCAATGAAAAACAGTTGCTGAAGTTCAGCCTCAGCCTGGATCAGCTTCGCTGAGAGGTACAGCAGCCTGGCCCAAGGTAGACCTGGGACCAACTGCCACAAGCAGGCCCCAAGCAGAGTTCATGCCAGACACAGGAGCACCTCTGCCCACAGGGACCCCTGCTGGAGCTTATCCATGGCCTCACAGACCTTCAGGCAGCCCAGGCAAGGGGAGGCCTGGTTGTTTCCCGCCACACTGCCACATGCAGAACCACACCAGAGCTGCAGCTCTGCCCAGATCCAATTCATATACCTGGCAGGAGACACCCCCCCTCCCCCCACCCAGTAGATCTCAGGCTCTGACTAGATAAGCCTCAGAGATGTGCATACTAGCCCGAGCACAGGGTAGCCCTGGAAACATATGGCCACCACCAGACCTCCATATGAGCTCAGGCTTGACCCACGACTGATTCACCAACAGGCAAAAAACACCCTTCAGAGCTCAGTGCTCTGTCCATCCCAGGTCCACCTCGAACACCTGCACCAGAGCCCAGGCAAGGATAGGCATGTTCGATTCCTCCACTGGCTGACCCCTGCTGGAGCTCAGGCTCAGCCAGGACTGCCTCCACCCACAGGCAGACCCCTGTAGGAGCTCATAAATGGCACAGATCGCCATGCTGACCTGCACAAGAGCCCGGTCAAGGGGAGGCCAAGCTGCATCAGCCACTTGCAAATCCCGAACAGAGATCCAACTCGACGACTTGGCAGGAGACAGAGCCAGACCCAGGGTAGCCAAATCCATCCAGGCACCAGGAGACTGGCACCCAAGCTCAGGCTCCGCCCATGACTGACTCCGCCCACTGTCAGACAGTCACCAAAGTTCAGCCCCAACAAAGATCAGTCTCAGTGACAGGCTCAACAGCCTGGCCCAAGTAGGCCTGGGACCAAGTGCCACAAGCAGGCCCCAAGCAGAGTTCATGCTAGACACAGGACGGCCTCTACCCACAGGTAGACCCCTGCTGGAGCTTATCCATGGCCTCACAGACCAGGAGCTCAGGCTCCATCCGCAACTGTCACCTGAGCTCAGGCTCCGCCCACAACGGACTCTGTCCAATGAAAAAGAGTTGCTGAAGTTCAGCCCCAGCCCGGATTAGCTTCCCTGATAGGTACTGGAGCCTGGCCCAAGGTAGGCCTGGGACCAACTGCCACAAGCAGGCCCCAAGTAGAATTCATGCCAGACACAGGACCGCCTCTGCCAACAGGGACCCCGGCTGGAGCTCATCCATGGCCTCACAAACCTTCAGGCGGCCCAGGCAAGGGGAGGCCTGGTTCCATCCCACACCTGCAGAACCCCACCAGAGCTGCAGCTCTGCCCAGATCCAACTCATATACCTGGCAGGAGACACAGCCTGATCCCAGGATAGCCCAAGTCCCTCCACTCACCAGGAGCTCAGGCTCAGTCCACAACTGTCACCGGAGCTCAGGCTCCGCCCACAACGGACTCCGCCCAATGAAAAACAGTTGCTGAAGTTCAGCCCCAGCCTGGATCAGCTTCCCTGATAGGTACAGCAGCCTGGCCCAAGGTAGGCCTGGGACCAACTGCCACAAGCAGGCCCCAAGCAGAGTTCATGCCAGACACAGGACCGCCTCTGCCCACAGGAACCCATGCTGGACGTATCCATGGCCTCCTAGACCTTCAGGCAGCCCGGGCAAGGGGAGGCCTGGTTCCATCACGCCACCTGCAGAACCCCACCAGAGCTGTAGCTCTGCCCAGATCCAACTCATATACCTGGCAAGAGACACAGCCTGATCCCAGGATAGCCCAAGTCCCTCCAGTCACCAGGAGCTCAGGCTCAGTCCACAACTGTCAGCTGAGCTGAGGCTCCGCCCACAACGGACTCCGCCCAATGAAAAACAGTTGCTGAAGTTCAGCCTCAGCCTGGATCAGCTTCCCTGATAGGTACAAGAGCTTGGCCCAAGGTAGGCCTGGGACCAACTGCCACAAACAGGCCCCAAGCAGGCCCCAAGCAGAGTTCATGCCAGACACAGGACCACCTCTGCCCACAGGGACCCCTGCTGGAGCTCATCCATGGCCTCACACACTTTCAGGCAGCCCAGGCAACGGGAGGCCTGGTTCCATCCCACAACCTGCAGAACCCCACCAGAGCTGCAGCTCTGCCCAGATCCAACTCATATACCTGGCAGGAGACACAGTCTGAGCCCAGGATAGCCCAAGTCCCTCCAGTCACCAGGAGCTCAGGCTCAGTCCACAACTGTCACCAGAGCACAGGCTCCGCCCACAACGGACTCCGCCCAATGAAAAACAGTTGCTGAAGTTCAGCCTCAGCCTGGATCAGCTTCGCTGAGAGGTACAGCAGCCTGGCCCAAGGTAGACCTGGGACCAACTGCCACAAGCAGGCCCCAAGCAGAGTTCATGCCAGACACAGGAGCACCTCTGCCCACAGGGACCCCTGCTGGAGCTTATCCATGGCCTCACAGACCTTCAGGCAGCCCAGGCAAGGGGAGGCCTGGTTGTTTCCCGCCACACTGCCACATGCAGAACCACACCAGAGCTGCAGCTCTGCCCAGATCCAATTCATATACCTGGCAGGAGACACCCCCCCTCCCCCCACCCAGTAGATCTCAGGCTCTGACTAGATAAGCCTCAGAGATGTGCATACTAGCCCGAGCACAGGGTAGCCCTGGAAACATATGGCCACCACCAGACCTCCATATGAGCTCAGGCTTGACCCACGACTGATTCACCAACAGGCAAAAAACACCCTTCAGAGCTCAGTGCTCTGTCCATCCCAGGTCCACCTCGAACACCTGCACCAGAGCCCAGGCAAGGATAGGCATGTTCGATTCCTCCACTGGCTGACCCCTGCTGGAGCTCAGGCTCAGCCAGGACTGCCTCCACCCACAGGCAGACCCCTGTAGGAGCTCATAAATGGCACAGATCGCCATGCTGACCTGCACAAGAGCCCGGTCAAGGGGAGGCCGAGCTGCATCAGCCACTTGCAAATCCCGAACAGAGATCCAACTCGACGACTTGGCAGGAGACAGAGCCAGACCCAGGGTAGCCAAATCCATCCAGGCACCAGGAGACTGGCACCCAAGCTCAGGCTCCGCCCATGACTGACTCCGCCCACTGTCAGACCGTCACCAAAGTTCAGCCCCAACAAAGATCAGTCTCAGTGACAGGCTCAACAGCCTGGCCCAAGTAGGCCTGGGACCAAGTGCCACAAGCAGGCCCCAAGCAGAGTTCATGCTAGACACAGGACGGCCTCTACCCACAGGTAGACCCCTGCTGGAGCTTATCCATGGCCTCACAGACCAGGAGCTCAGGCTCCATCCGCAACTGTCACCTGAGCTCAGGCTCCGCCCACAACGGACTCTGTCCAATGAAAAAGAGTTGCTGAAGTTCAGCCCCAGCCCGGATTAGCTTCCCTGATAGGTACTGGAGCCTGGCCCAAGGTAGGCCTGGGACCAACTGCCACAAGCAGGCCCCAAGTAGAATTCATGCCAGACACAGGACCGCCTCTGCCAACAGGGACCCCGGCTGGAGCTCATCCATGGCCTCACAAACCTTCAGGCGGCCCAGGCAAGGGGAGGCCTGGTTCCATCCCACACCTGCAGAACCCCACCAGAGCTGCAGCTCTGCCCAGATCCAACTCATATACCTGGCAGGAGACACAGCCTGATCCCAGGATAGCCCAAGTCCCTCCACTCACCAGGAGCTCAGGCTCAGTCCACAACTGTCACCGGAGCTCAGGCTCCGCCCACAACGGACTCCGCCCAATGAAAAACAGTTGCTGAAGTTCAGCCCCAGCCTGGATCAGCTTCCCTGATAGGTACAGCAGCCTGGCCCAAGGTAGGCCTGGGACCAACTGCCACAAGCAGGCCCCAAGCAGAGTTCATGCCAGACACAGGACCGCCTCTGCCCACAGGAACCCATGCTGGACGTATCCATGGCCTCCTAGACCTTCAGGCAGCCCGGGCAAGGGGAGGCCTGGTTCCATCACGCCACCTGCAGAACCCCACCAGAGCTGTAGCTCTGCCCAGATCCAACTCATATACCTGGCAAGAGACACAGCCTGATCCCAGGATAGCCCAAGTCCCTCCAGTCACCAGGAGCTCAGGCTCAGTCCACAACTGTCAGCTGAGCTGAGGCTCCGCCCACAACGGACTCCGCCCAATGAAAAACAGTTGCTGAAGTTCAGCCTCAGCCTGGATCAGCTTCCCTGATAGGTACAAGAGCTTGGCCCAAGGTAGGCCTGGGACCAACTGCCACAAACAGGCCCCAAGCAGGCCCCAAGCAGAGTTCATGCCAGACACAGGACCACCTCTGCCCACAGGGACCCCTGCTGGAGCTCATCCATGGCCTCACACACTTTCAGGCAGCCCAGGCAACGGGAGGCCTGGTTCCATCCCACAACCTGCAGAACCCCACCAGAGCTGCAGCTCTGCCCAGATCCAACTCATATACCTGGCAGGAGACACAGTCTGAGCCCAGGATAGCCCAAGTCCCTCCAGTCACCAGGAGCTCAGGCTCAGTCCACAACTGTCACCAGAGCACAGGCTCCGCCCACAACGGACTCCGCCCAATGAAAAACAGTTGCTGAAGTTCAGCCTCAGCCTGGATCAGCTTCGCTGAGAGGTACAGCAGCCTGGCCCAAGGTAGACCTGGGACCAACTGCCACAAGCAGGCCCCAAGCAGAGTTCATGCCAGACACAGGAGCACCTCTGCCCACAGGGACCCCTGCTGGAGCTTATCCATGGCCTCACAGACCTTCAGGCAGCCCAGGCAAGGGGAGGCCTGGTTGTTTCCCGCCACACTGCCACATGCAGAACCACACCAGAGCTGCAGCTCTGCCCAGATCCAATTCATATACCTGGCAGGAGACACCCCCCCTCCCCCCACCCAGTAGATCTCAGGCTCTGACTAGATAAGCCTCAGAGATGTGCATACTAGCCCGAGCACAGGGTAGCCCTGGAAACATATGGCCACCACCAGACCTCCATATGAGCTCAGGCTTGACCCACGACTGATTCACCAACAGGCAAAAAACACCCTTCAGAGCTCAGTGCTCTGTCCATCCCAGGTCCACCTCGAACACCTGCACCAGAGCCCAGGCAAGGATAGGCATGTTCGATTCCTCCACTGGCTGACCCCTGCTGGAGCTCAGGCTCAGCCAGGACTGCCTCCACCCACAGGCAGACCCCTGTAGGAGCTCATAAATGGCACAGATCGCCATGCTGACCTGCACAAGAGCCCGGTCAAGGGGAGGCCGAGCTGCATCAGCCACTTGCAAATCCCGAACAGAGATCCAACTCGACGACTTGGCAGGAGACAGAGCCAGACCCAGGGTAGCCAAATCCATCCAGGCACCAGGAGACTGGCACCCAAGCTCAGGCTCCGCCCATGACTGACTCCGCCCACTGTCAGACCGTCACCAAAGTTCAGCCCCAACAAAGATCAGTCTCAGTGACAGGCTCAACAGCCTGGCCCAAGTAGGCCTGGGACCAAGTGCCACAAGCAGGCCCCAAGCAGAGTTCATGCTAGACACAGGACGGCCTCTACCCACAGGTAGACCCCTGCTGGAGCTTATCCATGGCCTCACAGACCAGGAGCTCAGGCTCCATCCGCAACTGTCACCTGAGCTCAGGCTCCGCCCACAACGGACTCTGTCCAATGAAAAAGAGTTGCTGAAGTTCAGCCCCAGCCCGGATTAGCTTCCCTGATAGGTACTGGAGCCTGGCCCAAGGTAGGCCTGGGACCAACTGCCACAAGCAGGCCCCAAGTAGAATTCATGCCAGACACAGGACCGCCTCTGCCAACAGGGACCCCGGCTGGAGCTCATCCATGGCCTCACAAACCTTCAGGCGGCCCAGGCAAGGGGAGGCCTGGTTCCATCCCACACCTGCAGAACCCCACCAGAGCTGCAGCTCTGCCCAGATCCAACTCATATACCTGGCAGGAGACACAGCCTGATCCCAGGATAGCCCAAGTCCCTCCACTCACCAGGAGCTCAGGCTCAGTCCACAACTGTCACCGGAGCTCAGGCTCCGCCCACAACGGACTCCGCCCAATGAAAAACAGTTGCTGAAGTTCAGCCCCAGCCTGGATCAGCTTCCCTGATAGGTACAGCAGCCTGGCCCAAGGTAGGCCTGGGACCAACTGCCACAAGCAGGCCCCAAGCAGAGTTCATGCCAGACACAGGACCGCCTCTGCCCACAGGAACCCATGCTGGACGTATCCATGGCCTCCTAGACCTTCAGGCAGCCCGGGCAAGGGGAGGCCTGGTTCCATCACGCCACCTGCAGAACCCCACCAGAGCTGTAGCTCTGCCCAGATCCAACTCATATACCTGGCAAGAGACACAGCCTGATCCCAGGATAGCCCAAGTCCCTCCAGTCACCAGGAGCTCAGGCTCAGTCCACAACTGTCAGCTGAGCTGAGGCTCCGCCCACAACGGACTCCGCCCAATGAAAAACAGTTGCTGAAGTTCAGCCTCAGCCTGGATCAGCTTCCCTGATAGGTACAAGAGCTTGGCCCAAGGTAGGCCTGGGACCAACTGCCACAAACAGGCCCCAAGCAGGCCCCAAGCAGAGTTCATGCCAGACACAGGACCACCTCTGCCCACAGGGACCCCTGCTGGAGCTCATCCATGGCCTCACACACTTTCAGGCAGCCCAGGCAACGGGAGGCCTGGTTCCATCCCACAACCTGCAGAACCCCACCAGAGCTGCAGCTCTGCCCAGATCCAACTCATATACCTGGCAGGAGACACAGTCTGAGCCCAGGATAGCCCAAGTCCCTCCAGTCACCAGGAGCTCAGGCTCAGTCCACAACTGTCACCAGAGCACAGGCTCCGCCCACAACGGACTCCGCCCAATGAAAAACAGTTGCTGAAGTTCAGCCTCAGCCTGGATCAGCTTCGCTGAGAGGTACAGCAGCCTGGCCCAAGGTAGACCTGGGACCAACTGCCACAAGCAGGCCCCAAGCAGAGTTCATGCCAGACACAGGAGCACCTCTGCCCACAGGGACCCCTGCTGGAGCTTATCCATGGCCTCACAGACCTTCAGGCAGCCCAGGCAAGGGGAGGCCTGGTTGTTTCCCGCCACACTGCCACATGCAGAACCACACCAGAGCTGCAGCTCTGCCCAGATCCAATTCATATACCTGGCAGGAGACACCCCCCCTCCCCCCACCCAGTAGATCTCAGGCTCTGACTAGATAAGCCTCAGAGATGTGCATACTAGCCCGAGCACAGGGTAGCCCTGGAAACATATGGCCACCACCAGACCTCCATATGAGCTCAGGCTTGACCCACGACTGATTCACCAACAGGCAAAAAACACCCTTCAGAGCTCAGTGCTCTGTCCATCCCAGGTCCACCTCGAACACCTGCACCAGAGCCCAGGCAAGGATAGGCATGTTCGATTCCTCCACTGGCTGACCCCTGCTGGAGCTCAGGCTCAGCCAGGACTGCCTCCACCCACAGGCAGACCCCTGTAGGAGCTCATAAATGGCACAGATCGCCATGCTGACCTGCACAAGAGCCCGGTCAAGGGGAGGCCAAGCTGCATCAGCCACTTGCAAATCCCGAACAGAGATCCAACTCGACGACTTGGCAGGAGACAGAGCCAGACCCAGGGTAGCCAAATCCATCCAGGCACCAGGAGACTGGCACCCAAGCTCAGGCTCCGCCCATGACTGACTCCGCCCACTGTCAGACCGTCACCAAAGTTCAGCCCCAACAAAGATCAGTCTCAGTGACAGGCTCAACAGCCTGGCCCAAGTAGGCCTGGGACCAAGTGCCACAAGCAGGCCCCAAGCAGAGTTCATGCTAGACACAGGACGGCCTCTACCCACAGGTAGACCCCTGCTGGAGCTTATCCATGGCCTCACAGACCAGGAGCTCAGGCTCCATCCGCAACTGTCACCTGAGCTCAGGCTCCGCCCACAACGGACTCTGTCCAATGAAAAAGAGTTGCTGAAGTTCAGCCCCAGCCCGGATTAGCTTCCCTGATAGGTACTGGAGCCTGGCCCAAGGTAGGCCTGGGACCAACTGCCACAAGCAGGCCCCAAGTAGAATTCATGCCAGACACAGGACCGCCTCTGCCAACAGGGACCCCGGCTGGAGCTCATCCATGGCCTCACAAACCTTCAGGCGGCCCAGGCAAGGGGAGGCCTGGTTCCATCCCACACCTGCAGAACCCCACCAGAGCTGCAGCTCTGCCCAGATCCAACTCATATACCTGGCAGGAGACACAGCCTGATCCCAGGATAGCCCAAGTCCCTCCACTCACCAGGAGCTCAGGCTCAGTCCACAACTGTCACCGGAGCTCAGGCTCCGCCCACAACGGACTCCGCCCAATGAAAAACAGTTGCTGAAGTTCAGCCCCAGCCTGGATCAGCTTCCCTGATAGGTACAGCAGCCTGGCCCAAGGTAGGCCTGGGACCAACTGCCACAAGCAGGCCCCAAGCAGAGTTCATGCCAGACACAGGACCGCCTCTGCCCACAGGAACCCATGCTGGACGTATCCATGGCCTCCTAGACCTTCAGGCAGCCCGGGCAAGGGGAGGCCTGGTTCCATCACGCCACCTGCAGAACCCCACCAGAGCTGTAGCTCTGCCCAGATCCAACTCATATACCTGGCAAGAGACACAGCCTGATCCCAGGATAGCCCAAGTCCCTCCAGTCACCAGGAGCTCAGGCTCAGTCCACAACTGTCAGCTGAGCTGAGGCTCCGCCCACAACGGACTCCGCCCAATGAAAAACAGTTGCTGAAGTTCAGCCTCAGCCTGGATCAGCTTCCCTGATAGGTACAAGAGCTTGGCCCAAGGTAGGCCTGGGACCAACTGCCACAAACAGGCCCCAAGCAGGCCCCAAGCAGAGTTCATGCCAGACACAGGACCACCTCTGCCCACAGGGACCCCTGCTGGAGCTCATCCATGGCCTCACACACTTTCAGGCAGCCCAGGCAACGGGAGGCCTGGTTCCATCCCACAACCTGCAGAACCCCACCAGAGCTGCAGCTCTGCCCAGATCCAACTCATATACCTGGCAGGAGACACAGTCTGAGCCCAGGATAGCCCAAGTCCCTCCAGTCACCAGGAGCTCAGGCTCAGTCCACAACTGTCACCAGAGCACAGGCTCCGCCCACAACGGACTCCGCCCAATGAAAAACAGTTGCTTGAAGTTCAGCCTCAGCCTGGATCAGCTTCGCTGAGAGGTACAGCAGCCTGGCCCAAGGTAGACCTGGGACCAACTGCCACAAGCAGGCCCCAAGCAGAGTTCATGCCAGACACAGGAGCACCTCTGCCCACAGGGACCCCTGCTGGAGCTTATCCATGGCCTCACAGACCTTCAGGCAGCCCAGGCAAGGGGAGGCCTGGTTGTTTCCCGCCACACTGCCACATGCAGAACCACACCAGAGCTGCAGCTCTGCCCAGATCCAATTCATATACCTGGCAGGAGACACCCCCCCTCCCCCCACCCAGTAGATCTCAGGCTCTGACTAGATAAGCCTCAGAGATGTGCATACTAGCCCGAGCACAGGGTAGCCCTGGAAACATATGGCCACCACCAGACCTCCATATGAGCTCAGGCTTGACCCACGACTGATTCACCAACAGGCAAAAAACACCCTTCAGAGCTCAGTGCTCTGTCCATCCCAGGTCCACCTCGAACACCTGCACCAGAGCCCAGGCAAGGATAGGCATGTTCGATTCCTCCACTGGCTGACCCCTGCTGGAGCTCAGGCTCAGCCAGGACTGCCTCCACCCACAGGCAGACCCCTGTAGGAGCTCATAAATGGCACAGATCGCCATGCTGACCTGCACAAGAGCCCGGTCAAGGGAGGCCAAGATGCATCAGCCACTTGCAAATCCCGAACAGAGATCCAACTCGACGACTTGGCAGGAGACAGAGCCAGACCCAGGGTAGCCAAATCCATCCAGGCACCAGGAGACTGGCACCCAAGCTCAGGCTCCGCCCATGACTGACTCCGCCCACTGTCAGACCGTCACCAAAGTTCAGCCCCAACAAAGATCAGTCTCAGTGACAGGCTCAACAGCCTGGCCCAAGTAGGCCTGGGACCAAGTAGCCACAAGCAGGCCCCAAGCAGAGTTCATGCTAGACACAGGACGGCCTCTACCCACAGGTAGACCCCTGCTGGAGCTTATCCATGGCCTCACAGACCAGGAGCTCAGGCTCCATCCGCAACTGTCACCTGAGCTCAGGCTCCGCCCACAACGGACTCTGTCCAATGAAAAAGAGTTGCTGAAGTTCAGCCCCAGCCCGGATTAGCTTCCCTGATAGGTACTGGAGCCTGGCCCAAGGTAGGCCTGGGACCAACTGCCACAAGCAGGCCCCAAGTAGAATTCATGCCAGACACAGGACCGCCTCTGCCAACAGGGACCCGGCTGGAGCTCATCCATGGCCTCACAAACCTTCAGGCGGCCCAGGCAAGGGGAGGCCTGGTTCCATCCCACACCTGCAGAACCCCACCAGAGCTGCAGCTCTGCCCAGATCCAACTCATATACCTGGCAGGAGACACAGCCTGATCCCAGGATAGCCCAAGTCCCTCCACTCACCAGGAGCTCAGCTCAGTCCACAACTGTCACCGGAGCTCAGGCTCCGGCCCACAACGGACTCCGCCCAATGAAAAACAGTTGCTGAAGTTCAGCCCCAGCCTGGATCAGCTTCCCTGATAGGTACAGCAGCCTGGCCCAAGGTAGGCCTGGGACCAACTGCCACAAGCAGCGCCCCAAGCAGAGTTCATGCCAGACACAGGACCGCCTCTGCCCACAGGAACACCATGCTGGACGTATCCATGGCCTCCTAGACCTTCAGGCAGCCCGGGCAAGGGGAGGCCTGGGTTCCATCACGCACCTGCAGAACCCCACCAGAGCTGTAGCTCTGCCCAGATCCAACTCATATACCTGGCAAGAGACACAGCCTGATCCCAGGATAGCCCAAGTCCGTCCAGTCACCAGGAGCTCAGGCTCAGTCCACAACTGTCAGCTGAGCTGAGGCTCCGCCCACAACGGACTCCGCCCAATGAAAAAACAGTTGCTGAAGTTCAGCTCAGCCTGGATCAGCTTCCCTGATAGGTACAAGAGCTTGGCCCAAGGTAGGCCTGGGACCAACTGCCACAAACAGGCCCCAAGCAGGCCCCAAGCAGAGTTCATGCCAGACACAGGACCACCTCTGCCCACAGGGACCCCTGCTGGAGCTCATCCATGGCCTCACACACTTTCAGGCAGCCCAGGCAACGGGAGGCCTGGTTCCATCCCCACAACCCTGCAGAACCCCACCAGAGCTGCAGCTCTGCCCAGATGCCAACTCATATACCTGGCAGGAGACACAGTCTGAGCCAGGATAGCCCAAGTCCCTCCAGTCACCAGGAGCTCAGGCTCAGTCCACAACTGTCACCAGAGCACAGGCTCCTGCCCAACGGACTCCGCCAAATGAAAACAGTTGCTGAAGTTCAGCCTCAGCCTGGATCAGCTTCGCTGAGAGGTACAGCAGCCTGGCCCAAGGTAGACCTGGGACCACTGCCACAAGCAGGCCCCAAGCAGATTCATGCCAGACACAGGAGCACCTCTGCCCACAGGGACCCCTGCTGGAGTTATCCATGGCCTCACAGACCTTCAGGCAGCCCGGCATGGGAGGCCTGGTTGTTCCCGCCACACTGCCACATGCAGAACCACACAGAGCTGCAGCTCTGCCCAGGATCCAATTCATATACCTGGCAGGAGACACCCCCCATCCCCCCACCCAGTAGATCTCAGGCTCTGACTAGATAAGCCTCAGAGATGTGCATCCTAGCCCGAGCACAGGGGTAGCCCTGGAAACATATGGGCCACACCAGACCTCCATATGAGCTCAGGCTTGACCCACGACTGATTCACCAACAGGCAAAAAACACCCTTCAGAGCTCAGTGCTCTGTCCCATCCCAGGTCCACCTCGAACACCTGCACCAGAGCCCAGGCAAGGATAGGCATGTTCGATTCCTCCACTGGCTGACCCTGCTGGAGCTCAGGCTCAGCCAGGACTGCCTCCACCCACAGGCAGACCCTGTAGAGCTCATAAATGGCACAGATCGCCATGCTGACCTGCACCAGAGCCCGGTCAAGGGGAGGCCGAGCTGCATCAGCCACTTGCAAATCCGAACAGAGATCCAACTCGAACGACTTGGCAGGAGACAGAGCCAGACCCAGGGTAGCCAAATCCATCCAGGGCACCAGGAGACTGGCACCCAAGCTCAGGCTCCGCCCATGACTGACTCCGCCCACTGTCAGAGCCGTCACCAAAGTTCAGCCCCAACAAAGATTCAGTCT
>NW_027553963.1:0-23900 GCF_045843805.1 Urocitellus parryii | reverse complement strand
AACCGTGTTTGATTTAGAGTTCCAACTACATGTATCCATATAGGAGAAAACAGAGTGAAACCTAAACATGAAAACGGTTACTGCAAAGGATCGGTTTAACGTAGAAGAACGAAATTTGGTCAACCAAGTGGGACTGGTGTACTGATCATTGCCTGCAAGTATCATCAAGATTGGGTGAAAAAATGTTTGCTGAGATTTCAGGAAACTCGTAGTTTTGTGGTAGCTTGGCAACCCCTTCCAATGAAAGTGATTCTCGTCAGTCTCTGCTTGGGGCTACTTCCATAGGACACAAACCATAGCCATAGAACTTGGAACTACATTATCGTGCCAAGTTTCAAAGAGCTAGCACAAACCGTGTTTGATTTAGAGTACCAACTACATGTATCCATATAGGAGAAAACAGAGTGAAACCTCAACATGAAAACGGTTACTGCAAAGGAACGGTTTAACTTAGAAGAACGAAATTTGGTGAGCCAAGTGGGACTGGTGTACTGATCATTACCTGCAAGTATCATAAATATTGGGTGAAAAAATGTTTGCTGAGATCTCAGGAAACTCCTAGTTTTTTGGAAGCTTGGCAACCCCTTTCAATGAAAGTGATTCGCGTCAGTCTCTGCTTGGGGCTACTTCCATAGGACACAAACCATAGCCATAGAACTTGGAACTACATTATTGTTCCAAGTTTCAGAGAGCTAGCACAAACCGTGTTTGATTTAGAGTTCCAACTACATGTATCCATATAGGAGAAAACAGAGTGAAACCTCAACATGAAAACGGTTACTGCAAAGGAACGGTTTAACCTAGAAGAACGAAATTTGGTGAGCCAAGTGGGACTGGTGTACTGATCATTACCTGCAAGTATCATCAAGATTGGGTGAAAAAAGTTTGCTGAGATTTCAGGAAACTCGTAGTTTTTTGGAAGCTTGGCAACCCCTTTCAATGAAAGTGATTCTCATCAGTCTCTGCTTGGGGCTACTTCCATAGGACAAAAACCATAGCCATAGAACTTGGAACTACATTATTGTGCCAAGTTTCAAAGAGCTAGCACAAACCGTGTTTGATTTAGAGTTCCAACTACATGTATCCATATAGGAGAAAACAGAGTGAAACCTAAACATGAAAACGGTTACTGCAAAGGAACGGTTTAACCTAGAAGAACGAAATTTTGTCAGCCAAGTGGGACTGGTGTACTGATCATTACCTGCAAGTATCATCAAGACTGGGTGAAAAAATGTTTGCTGAGATTTCAGGAAACTCGTAGTTTTTTGGAAGCTTGGCAACCCCTTTCAATGAAAGTGATTCTCGTCAGTCTCTGCTTGGGGCTATTTCCATAGGACACAAACCATAGCCATAGAACTTGGAAGTACATTATTGTGTCAAGTTTCAAAGAGCTAGCACAAACCGTGTTTGATTTAGAGTTCCTAATACATGTATCCATATAGGAGAAAACAGAGTGAAACCTAAACATGAAAACGGTTACTTGAAAAGAACGGTTTAACCTAGAAGATCGAAATTTGGTGAGCGAAGTGGGATTGGTGTACTGGTCATTACCTGCAAGTATCATCATGATTGGGTGAAAAAATGTTTGCTGAGATTTCAGGAAACTCGTAGTTTTTTGGAAGCTTGTCAACCCCTTTCAATGAAAGTGATCTTGTCAGTCTCTGCTTGGGGCTACTTCCATAGGACACAAACCATAGCCATAGAACTTGGAACTACATTATTATGCCAATTTCAAAGAGCTAGCACAAACCGTGTTTGATTTAGAGTTCCAACTACATGTATCCATATAGGAGAAAACAGAGTGAAACCTAATCATGAAAACGGTTACTGCAAAGGATCGGTTTAACGTAGAAGAACGAAATTTGGTCAACCAAGTGGGACTGGTGTACTGATCATTGCCTGCAAGTATCATCAAGATTGGGTGAAAAAATGTTTGCTGAGATTTCAGGAAACTCGTAGTTTTGTGGTAGCTTGGCAACCCCTTCCAATGAAAGTGATTCTCGTCAGTCTCTGCTTGGGGCTACTTCCATAGGACACAAACCATAGCCATAGAACTTGGAACTACATTATTGTGCCAAGTTTCAAAGAGCTAGCACAAACCGTGTTTGATTTAGAGTTCCAACTACATGTATCCATATAGGAGAAAACAGAGTGAAACCTAAACATGAAAACGGTTACTGCAAAGGAACGGTTTAACCTAGAAGAACGAAATTTGGTGAGCCAAGTGAGACTGGTGTACTGATCATTACCTGCAAGTATCATCAACATTGGGTGAAAAAATGTTTGCTGAGATTTCAGGAAACTCGTAGTTTTTTGGAAGCTTGGCAACCCCTTTCAATGAAAGTGATTCTCGTCAGTCTCTGCTTGGGGCTACTTCCATAGGTCACAAACCATAGCCATAGAACTTGGAACTGCATTATTGTGCCAAGTTTCAAAGAGCTAGCACAAACCGTGTTTGATTTAGAGTTCCTAATACATGTATCCATATAGGAGAAAACAGAGTGAAACCTAAACATGAAAACGGTTACTTGAAAAGAACGGTTTAACCTAGAAGATCGAAATTTGGTGAGCCAAGTGGGATTGGTGTACTGGTCATTACCTGCAAGTATCATCATGATTGGGTGAAAAAATGTTTGCTGAGATTTCAGGAAACTCGTAGTTTTTTGGAAGCTTGTCAACCCCTTTCAATGAAAGTGATTCTTGTCAGTCTCTGCTTGGGGCTACTTCCATAGGACACAAACCATAGCCATAGAACTTGGAACTACATTATTATGCCAATTTCAAAGAGCTAGCACAAACCGTGTTTGATTTAGAGTTCCAACTACATGTATCCATATAGGAGAAAACAGAGTGAAACCTAAACATGAAAACGGTTACTGCAAAGGATCGGTTTAACGTAGAAGAACGAAATTTGGTCAACCAAGTGGGACTGGTGTACTGATCATTGCCTGCAAGTACCATCAAGATTGGGTGAAAAAATGTTTGCTGAGATTTCAGGAAACTCGTAGTTTTGTGGTAGCTTGGCAACCCCTTCCAATGAAAGTGATTCTCGTCAGTCTCTGCTTGGGGCTACTTCCATAGGACACAAACCATAGCCATAGAACTTGGAACTACATTATTGTGCCAAGTTTCAAAGAGCTAGCACAAACCGTGTTTGATTTAGAGTACCAACTACATGTATCCATATAGGAGAAAACAGAGTGAAACCTCAACATGAAAACGGTTACTGCAAAGTAACGGTTTACTTAGAAGAACGAAATTTGGTGAGCCAAGTGGGACTGGTGTACTGATCATTACCTGCAAGTATCATCAAGATTGGGTGAAAAAATGTTTGCTGAGATTTCAGGAAACTCGTAGTTTTTTGGAAGCTTGGCAACACCTTTCAATGAAAGTGATTCTCGTCAGTCTCTGCTTGGGACTACTTCCATAGGACACAAACCATAGCCATACAACTTGGAAGTACATTATTGTGCCAAGTTTCAAAGAGCTAGCACAAACCGTGTTTGATTTAGAGTTCCAACTACATGTATCCATATAGGAGAAAACAGAGTGAAACCTAAACATAAAAACGGTTACTGCAAAGGAACGGTTTAACCTAGAAGAACGAAATTTGGTGAGCCAAGTGAGACTGGTGTACTGATCATTACCTGCAAGTATCATCAACATTGGGTGAAAAAATGTTTGCTGAGATTTCAGGAAACTCGTAGTTTTTTGGAAGCTTGGCAACCCCTTTCAATGAAAGTGATTCTCGTCAGTCTCTGCTTGGGGCTACTTCCATAGGACAAAAACCATAGCCATAGAACTTGGAACTACATTATTGTGTCAAGTTTCAAAGAGCTAGCAAAAACCGTGTTTGATTTAGAGTTCCAACTACATGTATCCGTATAGGAGAAAACAGAGTGAAATCTAAACATGAAAACGGTTACTGCAAAGGGACGGTTTAACCTAGAAGAACGAAATTTGGTGAACCAAGTGGGACTGGTGTACTGATCATTACCTGCAAGTATCATCAAGATTGGGTGACAAAATGTTTGCTGAGATTTCAGGAAACTCGTAGTTTTTTGGTAGCTTGGCCACCCCTTCCAATGAAAGTGATTCTCGTCAGTCTCTGCTTGGGGCTACTTCCATAGGACACAAACCATAGCCATAGAACTTGGAACTACATTATTTTGCCAAGTTTCAAAGAGCTAGCACAAACCGTGTTTGATTTAGAGTACCAAATACATGTATCCATATAGGAGAAAACAGAGTGAAACCTCAACATTAAAACGGTTAGTGAAAAGGAACGGTTTAACCTAGAAGATCGAAATATGGTGAGCCAAGTGGGACTGGTGTACTGATCATTACCTGCAAGTATCAAAAAGATTGGGTGAAAAAATGTTTGCTGAGATTTCAGGAAACTCGTAGTTTTGTGGTAGCTTGGCAACCCCTTCCAATGAAAGTGATTCTCGTCGGTCTCTGCTTGGGGCTACTTCCATAGGACACAAACCATAGCCAAGAACTTGGAACTACATTATTGTGCCAAGTTTCAAAGAGCTAGCACAAACTGTGTTTGATTTAGAGTACCAACTACATGTATCCATATAGGAGAAAACAGAGTGAAACCTAAACATGAAAACGGTTACTGCAAAGGAACGGTTTAACCTAGAAGAACGAAATTTGGTGAGCCAAGTGGGACTGGTGTACTGATCATTACCTGCAAGTATCATCAACATTGGGTGAAAAAATGTTTGCTGAGATTTCAGGAAACTCGTAATTTTTTGGATGCTTGGCAACCCCTTTCAATGAAAGTGATTCTCGTCAGTCTCTGCTTGGGGCTACTTCCATAGGACAAAAACCATAGCCATAGAACTTGGAACTACATTATTGTGTCAAGTTTCAAAGAGCTAGCAAAAACCGTGTTTGATTTAGAGTTCCAACTACATGTATCCATATAGGACAAAACAGAGTGAAACCTAAACATGAAAACGGTTACTGCAAAGGGACGATTTATCCTAGAAGAACGAAATTTGGTGAACCAAGTGGGACTGGTGTACTGATCATTACCTGCAAGTATCATCAAGATTGGGTGAAAAAATGTTTGCTGAGATTTCAGGAAACTCGTAGTTTTGTGGTAGCTTGGCAACTCCTTCCAATGAAAGTGATTCTCGTCAGTCTCTGCTTGGGGCTACTTCCATAGGACACAAACCATAGCCATAGAACTTGGAACTACATTATTTTGCCAAGTTTCAAAGAGCTAGCACAAACCGTGTTTGATTTAGAGTACCCACCTCGTGTATCCATATAGTAGAAAACAGAGTGAAACCTAAACATGAAAACGGTTACTGCAAAGGAACGGTTTAACCTAGAAGAACGAAATTTGGTGAGCCAAGTGGGACTGGTGTACTGATCATTACCTGCAAGTATCATCAAGATTGGGTGAAAAATGTTTGCTAAGATTTCAGGAAACTCGTAGTTTTTTGGAAGCTTGGCAACCCCTTTCAATGAAAGTGATTCTCGTCAGTCTCTGCTTGGGGCTATTTCCATAGGACACAAACCATAGCCATAGAACTTGGAAGTACATTTTTGTGTCACGTTTCAAAGAGCTAGCACAAACCGTGTTTGATTTAGAGTTCCTAATACATGTATCCATATAGGAGAAAACAGAGTGAAACCTAAACATGAAAACGGTTACTTGAAAGGAACGGTTTAACCTAGAAGATCGAAATTTGGTGAGCCAAGTGGGATTGGTGTACTGGTCATTACCTGCAAGTATCATCAAGATTGGGTGAAAAAATGTTTGCTGAGATTTCAGGAAACTCGTAGTTTTTTGGAAGCTTGTCAACCCCTTTCAATGAAAGTGATTCTTGTCAGTCTCTGCTTGGGGCTACTTCCATAGGACACAAACCATAGCCATAGAACTTGGAACTACATTATTATGCCAATTTCAAAGAGCTAGCACAAACCGTGTTTGATTTAGAGTTCCAACTACATGTATCCATATAGGAGAAAACAGAGTGAAACCTAAACATGAAAACGGTTACTGCAAAGGATCGGTTTAACGTAGAAGAACGAAATTTGGTCAACCAAGTGGGACTGGTGTACTGATCATTGCCTGCAAGTATCAAAAAGATTGGGTGAAAAAATGTTTGCTGAGATTTCAGGAAACTCGTAGTTTTGTGGTAGCTTGGCAACCCCTTCCAATGAAAGTGATTCTCGTCAGTCTCTGCTTGGGGCTACTTCCATAGGACACAAACCATAGCCATAGAACTTGGAACTACATTATTGTGCCAAGTTTCAAAGATCTAGCACAAACCGTGTTTGATTTAGAGTACCAACTACATGTATCCATATAGGAGAAAACAGAGTGAAACCTCAACATGAAAACGGTTACTGCAAAGGAACGGTTTAACTTAGAAGAACGAAATTTGGTGAGCCAAGTGGGACTGGTGTACTGATCATTACCTGCAAGTATCATAAATATTGGGTGAAAAAATGTTTGCTGAGATCTCAGGAAACTCCTAGTTTTTTGGAAGCTTGGCAACCCCTTTCAATGAAAGTGATTCTCTTCAGTCTCTGCTTGGGGCTACTTCCATAGGACACAAACCATAGCCATAGAACTTGGAACTACATTATTGTTCCAAGTTTCAGAGAGCTAGCACAAACCGTGTTTGATTTAGAGTTCCAACTACATGTATCCATATAGGAGAAAACAGAGTGAAACCTAAACATGAAAACGGTTACTGCAAAGGAACGGTTTAACCTAGAAGAACGAAATTTGGTGAGCCAAGTGGGACTGCTGTACTGATCATTACCTGCAAGTATCATCAAGATTGGGTGAAAAAAGTTTGCTGAGATTTCAGGAAACTCGTAGTTTTTTGGAAGCTTGGCAACCCCTTTCAATGAAAGTGATTCTCATCAGTCTCTGCTTGGGGCTACTTCCATAGGACAAAAACCATAGCCATAGAACTTGGAACTACATTATTGTGCCAAGTTTCAAAGAGCTAGCACAAACCGTGTTTGATTTAGAGTTCCAACTACATGTATCCATATAGGAGAAAACAGAGTGAAACCTAAACATGAAAACGGTTACTGCAAAGGAACGGTTTAACCTAGAAGAACGAAATTTTGTCAGCCAAGTGGGACTGGTGTACTGATCATTACCTGCAAGTATCATCAAGATTGGGTGAAAAAATGTTTGCTGAGATTTCAGGAAACTCGTAGTTTTTTGGAAGCTTGGCAACCCCTTTCAATGAAAGTGATTCTCGTCAGTCTCTGCTTGGGGCTATTTCCATAGGACACAAACCATAGCCATAGAACTTGGAAGTACATTATTGTGTCAAGTTTCAAAGAGCTAGCACAAACCGTGTTTGATTTAGAGTTCCTAATACATGTATCCATATAGGAGAAAACAGAGTGAAACCTAAACATGAAAACGGTTACTTGAAAGGAACGGTTTAACCTAGAAGATCGAAATTTGGTGAGCCAAGTGGGATTGGTGTACTGGTCATTACCTGCAAGTATCATCATGATTGGGTGAAAAAATGTTTACTGAGATTTCCGGAAACTCGTTGTTTTTTGGTAGCTTGGCAACCGCTTTCAATGAAAGTGATTCTCGTCAGTCTCTGCTTGGGGCTACTTTCATAGGACACAAACCATAGCCATAGAACTTGGAACTACATTATTGTGCCAAGTTTCAAAGAGCTAGCACAAACCGTGTTTGATTTAGAGTACCAAATACATGTATCCATATAGGAGAAAACAGAGTGAAACCTAAACATGAAAACAGTTACTGCAAAGGAACGGTTTAACCTATAAGAACGAAATTTGGTGAGCCAAGTGGGACTGGTGTACTGATCATTACCTGCAAGTATCATCAACATTGGGTGAAAATATGTTTGCTGAGATTTCAGGAAACTCGTAGTTTTTTGGAAGCTTGGCAACCCCTTTCAATGAAAGTGATTCTCGTCAGTCTCTGCTTGCGGCTACTTCCATAGGACACAAACCATAGCCATAGAACTTGGAACTACATTATTGTGCCAAGTTTCAAAGAGCTAGCACAAACCGTGTTTGATTTAGAGTTCCAACTACGTTTATCCATATAGGAGAAAACAGAGTGAAACCTAAACATGAAAACGGTTACTACAAAGGGACGGTTTAACCTAGAAGAACGAAATTTGGTGAACCAAGTGGAACTGGTGTACTGATCATTGCCTGCAAGTATCATCAAGATTGGGTGAAAAAATGTTTGCTGAGATTTCAGGAAACTCGTAGTTTTGTGGTAGCTTGGCAAAGCCTTCCAATGAAAGTGATTCTCGTCAGTCTCTGCTTGGGGCTACTTCCATAGGACACAAACCATAGCCATAGAACTTGGAACTACATTATTGTGCCAAGTTTCAAAGAGCTAGCACAAACCGTGTTTGATTTAGAGTACCAACTACATGTATCCATATAGGAGAAAACAGAGTGAAACCTAAACATGAAAACGGTTACTTGAAAGGAACGGTTTAACCTAGAAGATCGAAATTTGGTGAGCCAAGTGGGACTGGTGTACTGATCATTGCCTGGAAGTATCATCAAGATTGGGTGAAAAAATGTTTGCTGAGATTTCAGGAAACTCGTAGTTTTTTGTAAGCTTGGCAACCCATTTCAATGAAAGTGATTCTCGTCAGTCTCTGCTTGGGGCTACTTCCATAGGACACAAACCATAGCCATAGAACTTGGAACTACATTATTGTGCCAAGTTTCAAAGAGCTAGCACAAACCATGTTTGATTTAGAGTACCAACTACATGTATCCATATAGGAGAAAACAGAGTGAAACCTCAACATGAAAACGGTTACTGCAAAGTAACGGTTTAACCTAGAAGAACGAAATTTGGTGAGCCAAGTGGGACTGGTGTACTGATCATTACCTGCAAGTATCATAAAGATTGGGTGAAAAAATGTTTGCTGAGATTTCCGGAAACTCGTAGTTTTTTGGAAGCTTGGCAACCCCTTTCAATGAAAGTGATTCTCGTCAGTCTCTGCTCGGGGCTACTTCCATAGGACAAAAACCATTGCCATAGAACTTGGAACTACATTATTGTGCCAAGTTTCAAAGAGCTAGCACAAACCGTGTTTGATTTAGAGTTCCAACTACATGTATCCATATAGGAGAAAACAGAGTGAAACCTAAACATGAAAACGGTTACTGCAAAGGAACGGTTTAACCTAGAAGAACGAAATTTGGTGAGCCAAGAGAGACTGGTGTACTGATCATTACCTGCAAGTATCATCAACATTGGGTGAAAAATGTTTGCTGAGATTTCAGGAAACTCGTAGTTTTGTGGTAGCTTGGCAACCCCTTCCAATGAAAGTGATTCTCGTCAGTCTCTGCTTGGGGCTACTTCCATAGGACACAAACCATAGCCATAGAACTTGGAACTACATTATTGTGCCAAGTTTCAAAGAGCTAGCACAAACCGTGTTTGATTTAGAGTACCAACTACAAGTATCCATATAGGAGAAAACAGAATGAAACCTCAACATGAAAACGGTTACTGCAAAGGAACGGTTTAAATTAGAAGAACGAACTTTGGTGTGCCAAGTGGGACTGGTGTACTGATCATTACCTGCAAGTATCATCAAGATTGGGTGAAAAAATGTTTGCTGAGATTTCAGGAAACTCGTAGTTTTTTGGAAGCTTGGCAACACCTTTCAATGAAAGTGATTCTCGTCAGTCTCTGCTTGGGACTACTTCCATAGGACACAAACCATAGCCATAGAACTTGGAAGTACATTATTGTGCCAAGTTTCAAAGAGCTAGCACAAACCGTGTTTGATTTAGAGTTCCAACTACATGTATCCATATAGGAGAAAACAGAGTGAAACCTAAACATGAAAACGGTTACTGCAAAGGAACGGTTTAACCTAGAAGAACGAAATTTGGTGAGCCAAGTGAGACTGGTGTACTGATCATTACCTGCAAGTATCATCAACATTGGGTGAAAAAATGTTTGCTGAGATTTCAGGAAACTCGTAGTTTTTTGGAAGCTTGGCAACCCCTTTCAATGAAAGTGATTCTCGTCAGTCTCTGCTTGGGGCTACTTC
Organism: Urocitellus parryii; assembly: GCF_045843805.1. Lineage (NCBI taxonomy): Eukaryota > Metazoa > Chordata > Mammalia > Rodentia > Sciuridae > Urocitellus > Urocitellus parryii. The sequence goes on along the minus strand of NW_027553963.1, from coordinate 13,830 downwards.
CATAGGACAAAAACCATAGCCATAGAACTTGGAACTACATTATTGTGTCAAGTTTCAAAGAGCTAGCAAAAACCGTGTTTGATTTAGAGTTCCAACTACATGTATCCATATAGGAGAAAACAGAGTGAAATCTAAACATGAAAACGGTTACTGCAAAGGGACGGTTTAACCTAGAAGAACGAAATTTGATGAACCAAGTGGGACTGGTGTACTGATCATTACCTGCAAGTATCATCAAGATTGGGTGACAAAATGTTTGCTGAGATTTCAGGAAACTCGTAGTTTTTTGGTAGCTTGGCCACCCCTTCCAATGAAAGTGATTCTCGTCAGTCTCTGCTTGGGGCTACTTCCATAGGACACAAACCATAGCCATAGAACTTGGAACTACATTATTTTGCCAAGTTTCAAAGAGCTAGCACAAACCGTGTTTGATTTAGAGTACCAAATACATATATCCATATAGGAGAAAACAGAGTGAAACCTCAACATTAAAACGGTTAGTGAAAAGGAACGGTTTAACCTAGAAGATCGAAATATGGTGAGCCAAGTGGGACTGGTGTACTGATCATTACCTGCAAGTATCAAAAAGATTGGGTGAAAAAATGTTTGCTGAGATTTCAGGAAACTCGTAGTTTTGTGGTAGCTTGGCAACCCCTTCCAATGAAAGTGATTCTCGTCGGTCTCTGCTTGGGGCTACTTCCATAGGACACAAACCATAGCCAAGAACTTGGAACTACATTATTGTGCCAAGTTTCAAAGAGCTAGCACAAACTGTGTTTGATTTAGAGTACCAACTACATGTATCCATATAGGAGAAAACAGAGTGAAACCTAAACATGAAAACGGTTACTGCAAAGGAACGGTTTAACCTAGAAGAACGAAATTTGGTGAGCCAAGTGGGACTGGTGTACTGATCATTACCTGCAAGTATCATCAACATTGGGTGAAAAAATGTTTGCTGAGATTTCAGGAAACTCGTAATTTTTTGGATGCTTGGCAACCCCTTTCAATGAAAGTGATTCTCGTCAGTCTCTGCTTGGGGCTACTTCCATAGGACAAAAACCATAGCCATAGAACTTGGAACTACATTATTGTGTCAAGTTTCAAAGAGCTAGCAAAAACCGTGTTTGATTTAGAGTTCCAACTACATGTATCCATATAGGACAAAACAGAGTGAAACCTAAACATGAAAACGGTTACTGCAAAGGGACGATTTATCCTAGAAGAACGAAATTTGGTGAACCAAGTGGGACTGGTGTACTGATCATTACCTGCAAGTATCATCAAGATTGGGTGAAAAAATGTTTGCTGAGATTTCAGGAAACTCGTAGTTTTGTGGTAGCTTGGCAACTCCTTCCAATGAAAGTGATTCTCGTCAGTCTCTGCTTGGGGCTACTTCCATAGGACACAAACCATAGCCATAGAACTTGGAACTACATTATTTTGCCAAGTTTCAAAGAGCTAGCACAAACCGTGTTTGATTTAGAGTACCCACCTCGTGTATCCATATAGTAGAAAACAGAGTGAAACCTAAACATGAAAACGGTTACTGCAAAGGAACGGTTTAACCTAGAAGAACGAAATTTTGTCAGCCAAGTGGGACTGGTGTACTGATCATTACCTGCAAGTATCATCAAGATTGGGTGAAAAATGTTTGCTAAGATTTCAGGAAACTCGTAGTTTTTTGGAAGCTTGGCAACCCCTTTCAATGAAAGTGATTCTCGTCAGTCTCTGCTTGGGGCTATTTCCATAGGACACAAACCATAGCCATAGAACTTGGAAGTACATTTTTGTGTCACGTTTCAAAGAGCTAGCACAAACCGTGTTTGATTTAGAGTTCCTAATACATGTATCCATATAGGAGAAAACAGAGTGAAACCTAAACATGAAAACGGTTACTTGAAAGGAACGGTTTAACCTAGAAGATCGAAATTTGGTGAGCCAACTGGGATTGGTGTACTGGTCATTACCTGCAAGTATCATCAAGATTGGGTGAAAAAATGTTTGCTGAGATTTCAGGAAACTCGTAGTTTTTTGGAAGCTTGTCAACCCCTTTCAATGAAAGTGATTCTTGTCAGTCTCTGCTTGGGGCTACTTCCATAGGACACAAACCATAGCCATAGAACTTGGAACTACATTATTATGCCAATTTCAAAGAGCTAGCACAAACCGTGTTTGATTTAGAGTTCCAACTACATGTATCCATATAGGAGAAAACAGAGTGAAACCTAAACATGAAAACGGTTACTGCAAAGGATCGGTTTAACGTAGAAGAACGAAATTTGGTCAACCAAGTGGGACTGGTGTACTGATCATTGCCTGCAAGTATCAAAAAGATTGGGTGAAAAAATGTTTGCTGAGATTTCAGGAAACTCGTAGTTTTGTGGTAGCTTGGCAACCCCTTCCAATGAAAGTGATTCTCGTCAGTCTCTGCTTGGGGCTACTTCCATAGGACACAAACCATAGCCATAGAACTTGGAACTACATTATTGTGCCAAGTTTCAAAGATCTAGCACAAACCGTGTTTGATTTAGAGTACCAACTACATGTATCCATGAGAAAACAGAGTGAAACCTCAACATGAAAACGGTTACTGCAAAGGAACGGTTTAACTTAGAAGAACGAAATTTGGTGAGCCAAGTGGGACTGGTGTACTGATCATTACCTGCAAGTATCATAAATATTGGGTGAAAAAATGTTTGCTGAGATCTCAGGAAACTCCTAGTTTTTTGGAAGCTTGGCAACCCCTTTCAATGAAAGTGATTCTCTTCAGTCTCTGCTTGGGGCTACTTCCATAGGACACAAACCATAGCCATAGAACTTGGAACTACATTATTGTTCCAAGTTTCAGAGAGCTAGCACAAACCGTGTTTGATTTAGAGTTCCAACTACATGTATCCATATAGGAGAAAACAGAGTGAAACCTAAACATGAAAACGGTTACTGCAAAGGAACGGTTTAACCTAGAAGAACGAAATTTGGTGAGCCAAGTGGGACTGCTGTACTGATCATTACCTGCAAGTATCATCAAGATTGGGTGAAAAAAGTTTGCTGAGATTTCAGGAAACTCGTAGTTTTTTGGAAGCTTGGCAACCCCTTTCAATGAAAGTGATTCTCATCAGTCTCTGCTTGGGGCTACTTCCATAGGACAAAAACCATAGCCATAGAACTTGGAACTACATTATTGTGCCAAGTTTCAAAGAGCTAGCACAAACCGTGTTTGATTTAGAGTTCCAACTACATGTATCCATATAGGAGAAAACAGAGTGAAACCTAAACATGAAAACGGTTACTGCAAAGGAACGGTTTAACCTAGAAGAACGAAATTTTGTCAGCCAAGTGGGACTGGTGTACTGATCATTACCTGCAAGTATCATCAAGATTGGGTGAAAAAATGTTTGCTGAGATTTCAGGAAACTCGTAGTTTTTTGGAAGCTTGGCAACCCCTTTCAATGAAAGTGATTCTCGTCAGTCTCTGCTTGGGGCTATTTCCATAGGACACAAACCATAGCCATAGAACTTGGAAGTACATTATTGTGTCAAGTTTCAAAGAGCTAGCACAAACCGTGTTTGATTTAGAGTTCCTAATACATGTATCCCATATCTTAAGGAGAAAACAGAGTGAAACCTAAACATGAAAACGGTTACTTGAAAGGAACGGTTTAACCTAGAAGATCGAAATTTGGTGAGCCAAGTGGGATTGGTGTACTGTCATTACCTGCAAGTATCATCATGATTGGGTGAAAAAATGTTTACTGAGATTTCCGGAAACTCGTTGTTTTTTGGTAGCTTGGCAACCGCTTTCAATGAAAGTGATTCTCGTCAGTCTCTGCTTGGGGCTACTTTCATAGGACACAAACCATAGCCATAGAACTTGGAACTACATTATTGTGCCAAGTTTCAAAGAGCTAGCACAAACCGTGTTTGATTTAGAGTACCAAATACATGTATCCATATAGGAGAAAACAGAGTGAAACCTAAACATGAAAACAGTTACTGCAAAGGAACGGTTTAACCTAGAAGAACGAAATTTGGTGAGCCAAGTGGGACTGGTGTACTGATCATTACCTGCAAGTATCATCAACATTGGGTGAAAATATGTTTGCTGAGATTTCAGGAAACTCGTAGTTTTTTGGAAGCTTGGCAACCCCTTTCAATGAAAGTGATTCTCGTCAGTCTCTGCTTGCGGCTACTTCCATAGGACACAAACCATAGCCATAGAACTTGGAACTACATTATTGTGCCAAGTTTCAAAGAGCTAGCACAAACCGTGTTTGATTTAGAGTTCCAACTACGTGTATCCATATAGGAGAAAACAGAGTGAAACCTAAACATGAAAACGGTTACTACAAAGGGACGGTTTAACCTAGAAGAACGAAATTTGGTGAACCAAGTGGAACTGGTGTACTGATCATTGCCTGCAAGTATCATCAAGATTGGGTGAAAAAATGTTTGCTGAGATTTCAGGAAACTCGTAGTTTTGTGGTAGCTTGGCAAAGCCTTCCAATGAAAGTGATTCTCGTCAGTCTCTGCTTGGGGCTACTTCCATAGGACACAAACCATAGCCATAGAACTTGGAACTACATTATTGTGCCAAGTTTCAAAGAGCTAGCACAAACCGTGTTTGATTTAGAGTACCAACTACATGTATCCATATAGGAGAAAACAGAGTGAAACCTAAACATGAAAACGGTTACTTGAAAGGAACGGTTTAACCTAGAAGATCGAAATTTGGTGAGCCAAGTGGGACTGGTGTACTGATCATTGCCTGGAAGTATCATCAAGATTGGGTGAAAAATATGTTTGCTGAGATTTCAGGAAACTCGTAGTTTTTTGTAAGCTTGGCAACCCATTTCAATGAAAGTGATTCTCGTCAGTCTCTGCTTGGGGCTACTTCCATAGGACACAAACCATAGCCATAGAACTTGGAACTACATTATTGTGCCAAGTTTCAAAGAGCTAGCACAAACCATGTTTGATTTAGAGTACCAACTAATGTATCCATATAGGAGAAAACAGAGTGAAACCTCAACATGAAAACGGTTACTGCAAAGTAACGGTTTAACCTAGAAGAACGAAATTTGGTGAGCCAAGTGGGACTGGTGTACTGATCATTACCTGCAAGTATCATAAAGATTGGGTGAAAAAATGTTTGCTGAGATTTCCGGAAACTCGTAGTTTTTTGGAAGCTTGGCAACCCTTTCAATGAAAGTGATTCTCGTCAGTCTCTGCTCGGGGCTACTTCCATAGGACAAAAACCATTGCCATAGAACTTGGAACTACATTATTGTGCCAAGTTTCAAAGAGCTAGCACAAACCGTGTTTGATTTAGAGTTCCAACTACATGTATCCATATAGGAGAAAACAGAGTGAAACCTAAACATGAAAACGGTTACTGCAAAGGAACGGTTTAACCTAGAAGAACGAAATTTGGTGAGCCAAGAGAGACTGGTGTACTGATCATTACCTGCAAGTATCATCAAGATTGGGTGAAAAATGTTTGCTGAGATTTCAGGAAACTCGTAGTTTTGTGGTAGCTTGGCAACCCCTTCCAATGAAAGTGATTCTCGTCAGTCTCTGCTTGGGGCTACTTCCATAGGACACAAACCATAGCCATAGAACTTGGAACTACATTATTGTGCCAAGTTTCAAAGAGCTAGCACAAACCGTGTTTGATTTAGAGTACCAACTACAAGTATCCATATAGGAGAAAACAGAATGAAACCTCAACATGAAAACGGTTACTGCAAAGGAACGGTTTAAATTAGAAGAACGAACTTTGGTGTGCCAAGTGGGACTGGTGTACTGATCATTACCTGCAAGTATCATCAAGATTGGGTGAAAAAATGTTTGCTGAGATTTCAGGAAACTCGTAGTTTTTTGGAAGCTTGGCAACACCTTTCAATGAAAGTGATTCTCGTCAGTCTCTGCTTGGGACTACTTCCATAGGACACAAACCATAGCCATAGAACTTGGAAGTACATTATTGTGCCAAGTTTCAAAGAGCTAGCACAAACCGTGTTTGATTTAGAGTTCCAACTACATGTATCCATATAGGAGAAAACAGAGTGAAACCTAAACATGAAACGGTTACTGCAAAGGAACGGTTTAACCTAGAAGAACGAAATTTGGTGAGCCAAGTGAGACTGGTGTACTGATCATTACCTGCAAGTATCATCAACATTGGGTGAAAAAATGTTTGCTGAGATTTCAGGAAACTCGTAGTTTTTTGGAAGCTTGGCAACCCCTTTCAATGAAAGTGATTCTCGTCAGTCTCTGCTTGGGGCTACTTCCATAGGACAAAAACCATAGCCATAGAACTTGGAACTACATTATTGTGTCAAGTTTCAAAGAGCTAGCAAAAACCGTGTTTGATTTAGAGTTCCAACTACATGTATCCATATAGGAGAAAACAGAGTGAAATCTAAACATGAAAACAGTTACTGCAAAGGGACGGTTTAACCTAGAAGAACGAAATTTGGTGAACCAAGTGGGACTGGTGTACTGATCATTACCTGCAAGTATCATCAAGATTGGGTGACAAAATGTTTGCTGAGATTTCAGGAAACTCGTAGTTTTTTGGTAGCTTGGCCACCCCTTCCAATGAAAGTGATTCTCGTCAGTCTCTGCTTGGGGCTACTTCCATAGGACACAAACCATAGCCATAGAACTTGGAACTACATTATTTTGCCAAGTTTCAAAGAGCTAGCACAAACCGTGTTTGATTTAGAGTACCAAATACATGTATCCATATAGGAGAAAACAGAGTGAAACCTCAACATTAAAACGGTTAGTGAAAAGGAACGGTTTAACCTAGAAGATCGAAATATGGTGAGCCAAGTGGGACTGGTGTACTGATCATTACCTGCAAGTATCAAAAAGATTGGGTGAAAAAATGTTTGCTGAAATTTCAGGAAACTCGTAGTTTTGTGGTAGCTTGGCAACCCCTTCCAATGAAAGTGATTCTCGTTGGTCTCTGCTTGGGGCTACTTCCATAGGACACAAACCATAGCCATAGAACTTGGAACTACATTATTGTGCCAAGTTTCAAAGAGCTAGCACAAACTGTGTTTGATTTAGAGTACCAACTACATGTATCCATATAGGAGAAAACAGAGTGAAACCTAAACATGAAAACGGTTACTGCAAAGGAACGGTTTAACCTAGAAGAACGAAATTTGGTGAGCCAAGTGGGACTGGTGTACTGATCATTACCTGCAAGTATCATCAACATTGGTTGAAAAAATATTTGCTGAGATTTCAGGAAACTCGTAATTTTTTGGAAGCTTGGCAACCCCTTTCAATGAAAGTGATTCTCGTCAGTCTCTGCTTGGGGCTACTTCCATAGGACAAAAACCATAGCCATAGAACTTGGAACTACATTATTGTGTCAAGTTTCAAAGAGCTAGCAAAAACCGTGTTTGATTTAGAGTTCCAACTACATGTATCCATATAGGACAAAACAGAGTGAAACCTAAACATGAAAACGGTTACTGCAAAGGGACGGTTTATCCTAGAAGAACGAAATTTGGTGAACCAAGTGGGACTGGTGTACTGATCATTACCTGCAAGTATCATCAAGATTGGGTGAAAAAATGTTTGCTGAGATTTCAGGAAACTCGTAGTTTTGTGGTAGCTTGGCAACTCCTTCCAATGAAAGTGATTCTCGTCAGTCTCTGCTTGGGGCTACTTCCATAGGACACAAACCATAGCCATAGAACTTGGAACTACATTATTTTGCCAAGTTTCAAAGAGCTAGCACAAACCGTGTTTGATTTAGAGTTCCAACCTCGTGTATCCATATAGTAGAAAACAGAGTGAAACCTAAACATGAAAACGGTTACTGCAAAGGAACGGTTTAACCTAGAAGAACGAAATTTTGTCAGCCAAGTGGGACTGGTGTACTGATCATTACCTGCAAGTATCATCAAGATTGGGTGAAAAAATGTTTGCTGAGATTTCAGGAAACTCGTAGTTTTTTGGAAGCTTGGCAACCCCTTTCAATGAAAGTGATTCTCGTCAGTCTCTGCTTGGGGCTATTTCCATAGGACACAAACCATAGCCATAGAACTTGGAAGTACATTATTGTGTCAAGTTTCAAAGAGCTAGCACAAACCGTGTTTGATTTAGAGTTCCTAATACATGTATCCATATAGGAGAAAACAGAGTGAAACCTAAACATGAAAACGGTTACTTGAAAGGAACGGTTTAACCTAGAAGATCGAAATTTGGTGAGCCAAGTGGGATTGGTGTACTGGTCATTACCTGCAAGTATCATCATGATTGGGTGAAAAAATGTTTACTGAGATTTCCGGAAACTCGTTGTTTTTTGGTAGCTTGGCAACCGCTTTCAATGAAAGTGATTCTCGTCAGTCTCTGCTTGGGGCTACTTTCATAGGACACAAACCATAGCCATAGAACTTGGAACTACATTATTGTGCCAAGTTTCAAAGAGCTAGCACAAACCGTGTTTGATTTAGAGTACCAAATACATGTATCCATATAGGAGAAAACAGAGTGAAACCTAAACATGAAAACAGTTACTGCAAAGGAACGGTTTAACCTAGAAGAACGAAATTTGGTGAGCCAAGTGGGACTGGTGTACTGATCATTACCTGCAAGTATCATCAACATTGGGTGAAAATATGTTTGCTGAGATTTCAGGAAACTCGTAGTTTTTTGGAAGCTTGGCAACCCCTTTCAATGAAAGTGATTCTCGTCAGTCTCTGCTTGCGGCTACTTCCATAGGACACAAACCATAGCCATAGAACTTGGAACTACATTATTGTGCCAAGTTTCAAAGAGCTAGCACAAACCGTGTTTGATTTAGAGTTCCAACTACGTGTATCCATATAGGAGAAAACAGAGTGAAACCTAAACATGAAAACGGTTACTACAAAGGGACGGTTTAACCTAGAAGAACGAAATTTGGTGAACCAAGTGGAACTGGTGTACTGATCATTGCCTGCAAGTATCATCAAGATTGGGTGAAAAAATGTTTGCTGAGATTTCAGGAAACTCGTAGTTTTGTGGTAGCTTGGCAAAGCCTTCCAATGAAAGTGATTCTCGTCAGTCTCTGCTTGGGGCTACTTCCATAGGACACAAACCATAGCCATAGAACTTGGAACTACATTATTGTGCCAAGTTTCAAAGAGCTAGCACAAACCGTGTTTGATTTAGAGTACCAACTACATGTATCCATATAGGAGAAAACAGAGTGAAACCTAAACATGAAAACGGTTACTTGAAAGGAACGGTTTAACCTAGAAGATCGAAATTTGGTGAGCCAAGTGGGACTGGTGTACTGATCATTGCCTGGAAGTATCATCAAGATTGGGTGAAAAAATGTTTGCTGAGATTTCAGGAAACTCGTAGTTTTTTGTAAGCTTGGCAACCCATTTCAATGAAAGTGATTCTCGTCAGTCTCTGCTTGGGGCTACTTCCATAGGACACAAACCATAGCCATAGAACTTGGAACTACATTATTGTGCCAAGTTTCAAAGAGCTAGCACAAACCATGTTTGATTTAGAGTACCAACTACATGTATCCATATAGGAGAAAACAGAGTGAAACCTCAACATGAAAACGGTTACTGCAAAGTAACGGTTTAACCTAGAAGAACGAAATTTGGTGAGCCAAGTGGGACTGGTGTACTGATCATTACCTGCAAGTATCATAAAGATTGGGTGAAAAAATGTTTGCTGAGATTTCCGGAAACTCGTAGTTTTTTGGAAGCTTGGCAACCCCTTTCAATGAAAGTGATTCTCGTCAGTCTCTGCTCGGGGCTACTTCCATAGGACAAAAACCATTGCCATAGAACTTGGAACTACATTATTGTGCCAAGTTTCAAAGAGCTAGCACAAACCGTGTTTGATTTAGAGTTCCAACTACATGTATCCATATAGGAGAAAACAGAGTGAAACCTAAACATGAAAACGGTTACTGCAAAGGAACGGTTTAACCTAGAAGAACGAAATTTGGTGAGCCAAGAGAGACTGGTGTACTGATCATTACCTGCAAGTATCATCAAGATTGGGTGAAAAATGTTTGCTGAGATTTCAGGAAACTCGTAGTTTTGTGGTAGCTTGGCAACCCCTTCCAATGAAAGTGATTCTCGTCAGTCTCTGCTTGGGGCTACTTCCATAGGACACAAACCATAGCCATAGAACTTGGAACTACATTATTGTGCCAAGTTTCAAAGAGCTAGCACAAACCGTGTTTGATTTAGAGTACCAACTACAAGTATCCATATAGGAGAAAACAGAATGAAACCTCAACATGAAAACGGTTACTGCAAAGGAACGGTTTAAATTAGAAGAACGAACTTTGGTGTGCCAAGTGGGACTGGTGTACTGATCATTACCTGCAAGTATCATCAAGATTGGGTGAAAAAATGTTTGCTGAGATTTCAGGAAACTCGTAGTTTTTTGGAAGCTTGGCAACACCTTTCAATGAAAGTGATTCTCGTCAGTCTCTGCTTGGGACTACTTCCATAGGACACAAACCATAGCCATAGAACTTGGAAGTACATTATTGTGCCAAGTTTCAAAGAGCTAGCACAAACCGTGTTTGATTTAGAGTTCCAACTACATGTATCCATATAGGAGAAAACAGAGTGAAACCTAAACATGAAAACGGTTACTGCAAAGGAACGGTTTAACCTAGAAGAACGAAATTTGGTGAACCAAGTGGGACTGGTGTACTGATCATTACCTGCAAGTATCATCAAGATTGGGTGACAAAATGTTTGCTGAGATTTCAGGAAACTCGTAGTTTTTTGGTAGCTTGGCCACCCCTTCCAATGAAAGTGATTCTCGTCAGTCTCTGCTTGGGGCTACTTCCATAGGACACAAACCATAGCCATAGAACTTGGAACTACATTATTTTGCCAAGTTTCAAAGAGCTAGCACAAACCGTGTTTGATTTAGAGTACCAAATACATGTATCCATATAGGAGAAAACAGAGTGAAACCTCAACATTAAAACGGTTAGTGAAAAGGAACGGTTTAACCTAGAAGATCGAAATATGGTGAGCCAAGTGGGACTGGTGTACTGATCATTACCTGCAAGTATCAAAAAGATTGGGTGAAAAAATGTTTGCTGAGATTTCAGGAAACTCGTAGTTTTGTGGTAGCTTGGCAACCCCTTCCAATGAAAGTGATTCTCGTTGGTCTCTGCTTGGGGCTACTTCCATAGGACACAAACCATAGCCATAGAACTTGGAACTACATTATTGTGCCAAGTTTCAAAGAGCTAGCACAAACTGTGTTTGATTTAGAGTACCAACTACATGTATCCATATAGGAGAAAACAGAGTGAAACCTAAACATGAAAACGGTTACTGCAAAGGAACGGTTTAACCTAGAAGAACGAAATTTGGTGAGCCAAGTGGGACTGGTGTACTGATCATTACCTGCAAGTATCATCAACATTGGGTGAAAAAATATTTGCTGAGATTTCAGGAAACTCGTAATTTTTTGGAAGCTTGGCAACCCCTTTCAATGAAAGTGATTCTCGTCAGTCTCTGCTTGGGGCTACTTCCATAGGACAAAAACCATAGCCATAGAACTTGGAACTACATTATTGTGTCAAGTTTCAAAGAGCTAGCAAAAACCGTGTTTGATTTAGAGTTCCAACTACATGTATCCATATAGGACAAAACAGAGTGAAACCTAAACATGAAAACGGTTACTGCAAAGGGACGGTTTATCCTAGAAGAACGAAATTTGGTGAACCAAGTGGGACTGGTGTACTGATCATTACCTGCAAGTATCATCAAGATTGGGTGAAAAAATGTTTGCTGAGATTTCAGGAAACTCGTAGTTTTGTGGTAGCTTGGCAACACCTTCCAATGAAAGTGATTCTCGTCAGTCTCTGCTTGGGGCTACTTCCATAGGACACAAACCATAGCCATAGAACTTGGAACTACATTATTTTGCCAAGTTTCAAAGAGCTAGCACAAACCGTGTTTGATTTAGAGTTCCAACCTCGTGTATCCATATAGTAGAAAACAGAGTGAAACCTAAACATGAAAACGGTTACTGCAAAGGAACGGTTTAACCTAGAAGAACGAAATTTTGTCAGCCAAGTGGGACTGGTGTACTGATCATTACCTGCAAGTATCATCAAGATTGGGTGAAAAAATGTTTGCTGAGATTTCAGGAAACTCGTAGTTTTTTGGAAGCTTGGCAACCCCTTTCAATGAAAGTGATTCTCGTCAGTCTCTGCTTGGGGCTATTTCCATAGGACACAAACCATAGCCATAGAACTTGGAAGTACATTATTGTGTCAAGTTTCAAAGAGCTAGCACAAACCGTGTTTGATTTAGAGTTCCTAATACATGTATCCATATAGGAGAAAACAGAGTGAAACCTAAACATGAAAACGGTTACTTGAAAGGAACGGTTTAACCTAGAAGATCGAAATTTGGTGAGCCAAGTGGGATTGGTGTACTGGTCATTACCTGCAAGTATCATCATGATTGGGTGAAAAAATGTTTACTGAGATTTCCGGAAACTCGTTGTTTTTTGGTAGCTTGGCAACCGCTTTCAATGAAAGTGATTCTCGTCAGTCTCTGCTTGGGGCTACTTTCATAGGACACAAACCATAGCCATAGAACTTGGAACTACATTATTGTGCCAAGTTTCAAAGAGCTAGCACAAACCGTGTTTGATTTAGAGTACCAAATACATGTATCCATATAGGAGAAAACAGAGTGAAACCTAAACATGAAAACAGTTACTGCAAAGGAACGGTTTAACCTAGAAGAACGAAATTTGGTGAGCCAAGTGGGACTGGTGTACTGATCATTACCTGCAAGTATCATCAACATTGGGTGAAAATATGTTTGCTGAGATTTCAGGAAACTCGTAATTTTTTGGAAGCTTGGCAACCCCTTTCAATGAAAGTGATTCTCGTCAGTCTCTGCTTGCGGCTACTTCCATAGGACACAAACCATAGCCATAGAACTTGGAACTACATTATTGTGCCAAGTTTCAAAGAGCTAGCACAAACCGTGTTTGATTTAGAGTTCCAACTACGTGTATCCATATAGGAGAAAACAGAGTGAAACCTAAACATGAAAACGGTTACTACAAAGGGACGGTTTAACCTAGAAGAACGAAATTTGGTGAACCAAGTGGAACTGGTGTACTGATCATTGCCTGCAAGTATCATCAAGATTGGGTGAAAAAATGTTTGCTGAGATTTCAGGAAACTCGTAGTTTTGTGGTAGCTTGGCAAAGCCTTCCAATGAAAGTGATTCTCGTCAGTCTCTGCTTGGGGCTACTTCCATAGGACACAAACCATAGCCATAGAACTTGGAACTACATTATTGTGCCAAGTTTCAAAGAGCTAGCACAAACCGTGTTTGATTTAGAGTACCAACTACATGTATCCATATAGGAGAAAACAGAGTGAAACCTAAACATGAAAACGGTTACTTGAAAGGAACGGTTTAACCTAGAAGATCGAAATTTGGTGAGCCAAGTGGGACTGGTGTACTGATCATTGCCTGGAAGTATCATCAAGATTGGGTGAAAAAATGTTTGCTGAGATTTCAGGAAACTCGTAGTTTTTTGTAAGCTTGGCAACCCATTTCAATGAAAGTGATTCTCGTCAGTCTCTGCTTGGGGCTACTTCCATAGGACACAAACCATAGCCATAGAACTTGGAACTACATTATTGTGCCAAGTTTCAAAGAGCTAGCACAAACCATGTTTGATTTAGAGTACCAACTACATGTATCCATATAGGAGAAAACAGAGTGAAACCTCAACATGAAAACGGTTACTGCAAAGTAACGGTTTAACCTAGAAGAACGAAATTTG
>NW_027553962.1:0-23930 GCF_045843805.1 Urocitellus parryii | reverse complement strand
TAGTCTTTTGGAAGAGTGGCAACCCTTTCAATGAAAGTGATTCTCGTCAGTCTCTGCTTGGGGCTACTTCCATAGGACACAAACCATAGCGATAAAACTTGGAAGTACATTATTGTGCCAAGTTTCAAAGCGCTAGCACAAACCGTGTTTGATTTAGAGTTCCAACTACATGTATCCATATAGGAGAAAACAGAGTGAAACCTAAACATGAAAACGATTACTGCAAAGGAACGGTTTAACCTAGAAGAACGAAATTTGGTGAGTCTAGTGAGATTGGTGTTCTGATCATTACCTGCCAGTATCATTAAGATTGGGTGAAAAAATGTTTGCTGAGATTTCAGGAAACTCGTAGATATTTGGAAGCTTGGCATCCCCTTTCAATGTAAGTGATTCTCATCAGTCTCTGCTTGGGGCTACTTCCATAGGACACAAACCATAGCGATAGAACTTGGAACTACATTATTCTGCCAAGTTTCAAAGAGCTAGCACAAACCGTGTTTGATTTAGAGTTCCAAGTACATGTATCCATATAGGAGAAAACAGAGTGAAACCTAAACATGAAAACGGTTACTGCAAAGGAACGGTTTAACCTAGAAGAACAAAATTTGGTGAGCCAAGTGGGATTGGTGTACTGATCATTACCTGCCAGTATCATCAAGATTGGGTGAAAAAATGTTTGCTGAGATTTCCCGAAACTCGTAGTTTTTTGGAAGAGTGGCAACCCCTTTCAATGAAAGTGATTCTCGTCAGTCTCTGCTTGGGGCTACTTCCATAGGACAAAACCCATTGGGATAGAACTTGGAACTACATTATTGTGCCAAATTTCAAAGAGATACCACAAACCGTGTTTGATTTAGAGTTCCAACTACATGTATCCATATAGGAGAAAACAGAGTGAAACCTAAACATGAAAACGGTTACTGCAAAGAACGGTTTAACCTAGAAGAACGAAATTTTGTGAGCCAAGTGGGATTGCTGTACTGATCATGACCTGCAAGTATCATCAAGATTGGGTGAAAAAATGTTTGCTGATATTTCAGGAAACTCGTAGTCTTTTGGAAGAGTGGCAACCCCTTTCAATGAAAGTGATTCTCGTCAGTCTCTGCTTGGGGCTACTTCAATAGGACACAAACCATAGTGATAGAACTTGGAACTACATTATTGTGCCAAGTTTCAAAGAGCTAGCTCAAACCGTGTTTCATTTAGAGTTCCAACTACATGTATCCATATAGGAGAAAACAGAGTGAAACCTAAACATGAAAACGGTTACTGCAAAGGAACGGTTTAACCTAGAAGAACAAAATTTGGTGAGCCAAGTGGGATTGGTGTACTGATCATTACCTGCCAGTATCATCAAGACTGGGTGAAAAAATGTTTGCTGAGATTTCAGGAAACTCGTAGTTTTTTGGAAACTTCACAACCCCTTTTAATGAAAGTCATTCTCGTCAGTCTCTGCTTGGGGCTACTTCAATAGGACACAAACCATACCGATAGAACTTGGAAGAACATTATTCTGCCAAGTTTCAAAGAGCTAGCACAAACCGTGTTTGATTTAGAGTTCCAAATACATGTATCCTTATAGGAGAAAACAGAGTGAAACCTAAACATGAAAACGGTTACTGCAAAGGATCGGTTTAACCTAGAAGAACGAAATTTTGTGAGCCAAGTGAGACTGGGGTACTGATCATGACCTGCAAGTATCATCAAGATTGGGTGAAAAAATGTTTGCTGAGATTTCAGGAAACTCGTAGTTTTTTGGAAGCTTGGCAACCCCTTTCAATGAAAGTGATTCTCGTCAGTCTCTGCTTTGGGCTACTTCAATAGGACACAAACCATAGCGATAGAACTTGGAACTACATTATTCTGCCAAGTTTCAAAGAGCTAGCACAAACCATGTTTGATTTAGAGTTCCAAATACATGTATCCATATAGGAGAAATCAGAGTGAAACCTAAACATGAAAACGGTTACTGCAAAGGAACGGTTTAACCTAGAAGAACGAAATTTTGTGAGCCAAGTGGGAGTGGTGTACTGATCATTACCTGCAAGTATCATCAAGATTGGGTGAAAAAATGTTTGCTGAGATTTCAAGAAACTCGTAGTTTTTTGGAAACTTCGCAACCCCTTTCATGAAAGTGATTCTCGTCAGTCTCTGCTTGGGGCTACTTCAATAGGACACACACCATATCGATAGAACTTGGAACTACATTATTCTGCAAAGTTTCAAAGAGCTAGCACAAACCGTTTTTGATTTAGAGTTCCAACTACATGTATCCATATTGGAGAAAACAGAGTGAAACTTAAACATGAAAACGGTTACTGCAAAGTAACGGTTTAACCTAGAAGAACGAAATTTGGTGAGCAAAGTGGAATTGGTGTACTGATCATTACCTACAAGTATCATCAAGATTGGGTGAAAAAATGTTGCTGAGAATTCAGGAAACTCGTAGTTTTTTGGAAACTTCGCAACCCCTTTCAATGAAAGTGATTCTCGTCAGTCTCTGCTTGTGGCTACTTCAATAGGACACAAACCATATCGACAGAACTTGGAACTACATAATTCTCCCAAGTTTCAAAGAGCTAGCACAAACCATGTTTGATTTAGAGTGCCAAATACATGTATCCTTGTAGGAGAAAACAGAGTGAAACCTAAACGTGAAAACGGTTCCTGCAAAGGAACGGTTTAACCTAAAAGAACGAAATTAGGTGACCGAAGTGGGATTGGTGTGCTGATCATTACCTGCAAGTATCATCAAGATTGGGTGAAAAATGTTTGCTGAGATATCAGGAAACTCGAAGTTTTTCGGAAGCTTGGCAACCCCTTTGAATGAATGTGATTCTCGTCAGTCTCTGCTTGGGGCTACTTCAATAGGACACAAAACCATAGTGATAGAACTTGGAACTACATTATTGTGCAGTGTTTCAACGAGCTAGCACAAACCGTGTTTGATTTAGAGTTCCAACTACATGAATCCATATAGGAGAAAACAGAGTGAAAACTAAACATGAAAACGGTTACTGCAAAGGAACGGTTTAACCTAAAAGAACGAAATTAGGTGACCGAAGTGGGATTGGTGTACTGATCATTACCTGCAAGTATCATCAAGATTGGGTGAAAAATGTTTGCTGAGATTTCAGGAAACTCGTAGTTTTTTGGAAGCTTGGCAACCCCTTTCAATGAAAGTGATCCTTGTCACTCTCTGCTTGGGACTACTTCCATAGGACACAAACCATAGCGATAGACCTTGGAACTACATTATTCTGCAAGTTTCAAAGAGCTAACACAAACCGTGTTTGATTTACAGTTCAAACTACATGTATCCATATAGGAGAAAACCGAGTGAAACCTAAATATGAAAACGGTTACTGCAAAGGAACGGTTTAACCTAGAAGAACGAAATTTTGTGAGCCAAGTGGGATTGGTGTACTGATCATTACCTGCAAGTATCATCAAGATTGGGTGAAAAAATGTTGCTGAGATTTCAGGAAAATCGTATTTTTTGGAAACTTCGCAACCCCTTTCAATGAAAGTGATTTTTGTCCGTCTCTGCTTGGGGCTACTTCAATAGGACAGAAACCATATCGATAGAACTTGGAACTACATAATTCTCCCAAGTTTCAAATAGATAGCACAAACCATGTTTCATTTAGATTTCCAAATACATGTATCCTTGTAGGAGAAAACAGAGTGAAACCTAAACATGAAAACGGTTACTGCAAAGGTACAGTTTAACCTAGAAGAAACGTAATTTTGTGAGCCAAGTGGGACTGGTGTACAGATCATGACCTGCAAGTATCATCAAGATTGGGTGAAAAAATGTTTGCTGAGATTTCAGGAAACTCGTAGTTTTTTGGAAGCTTGGCAACCCCTTTCAATGAATGTGATTCTCGTCAGTCTCTGCTTGGGGCTACTTCAATAGGACACAAACCATAGTTATAGAACTTGGAACTACATTATTCTGCCAAGTTTCAAAGAGCTAGCACAAACCGTGTTTGATTTAGAGTTCCAAATACATGTATCCATATAGGAGAAAACAGAGTGAAACCTAAACATGAAAACTGTTACTGCAAAGGAACGGTTTAACCTAGAAGAACGAAATTGGGTGAGCCAAGTGGGATTGGTGTACTGATCAGTACCTGCAAGTATCATCAAGATTGGGTGAAAAAATGTTGCTGAGATTTCAGGAAACTCGTAGTTTTTTGGAAACTTTGCAACCCCTTTCAATGAAAGTGATTCTCGTCAGTCTCTGCATGGGGCTACTTCAATAGGACACAAACCATATCGATAGAACTTAGAACTACATTATTGTGCCACGTTTCAAAGAGCTACTACAAACCGTGTTTGATTTAGAGTTCCAACTACATGTATCCATATAGGAGAAAACAGAGTGAAACCTAACCATGAAAACGGTTACTGCAAAGGAACGGTTTAACCTTGAAGAACGAAATTTGGTGAGCCAAGTGGGATTGGTGTACTGATCATTACCTGCCAGTGTCATCAAGATTGGGTGAAAAAAATGTTTGCTGAGATTTCAGGAAACTCGTAGTTTTTTGGAAGCTTGGCAACCCCTTTCAATGAAAGTGATTCTCGTCAGTCTCTGCTTGGGGCTACTTCCATAGGACACAAACCATAGCGATAGAAATTGGAACTACATTATTGTGCCAAGTTTCAACGAGCTAGCACAAACCGTGTTTGATTTAGCGTTCCAAATACATGTATCCATATAGGAGAAAACACAGTGAAACCTAAACATGAAAAACTGTTACTGCAAAGGAACGGTTTAACCTAGAAGAACGAAATTGGGTGAGCCAAGTGGGATTGGTGTACTGATCATTACCTGCAAGTATCATCAAGATTGTGTAAAAATGTTTGCTGAGATTTCAGGAAACTCGTAGTTTTTTGGAAGCTTGTCAACGCCTTTCAATGAAAGTGATTCTCGTCAGTCTCTTCTGGGGGCTACATCCATAGTACACAAACCATAGCGATAGAACTTGGAACTACATTATTGTGCAGTGTTTCAACGAGGTAGCACAAACCGTGTTTGATTTAGAGTTCCAACTACATGTATCCATATAGGAAAGAACAGAGTGAAACCTAAACATGAACACGGTTACTGCAAAGGAAAGGTTTAACCTAGAAGAACGAAATTTGGTGAGCCAAGTGGGATTGGTGTACTGATCATTACCTGCAAGCATCATCAATATTGGGTGAAAAATTGTTTGCTGAGATTTTAGGAAACTCGTAGTTTTTTGGAAGCTTGGCAACCCCTTTCAATGAAAGTGATTCTCGTCAGTCTCTGCTTGGGGCTACTTGCATAGGACACAATCCATAGCGATTGAACTTGGAACTACATTATTGTGCCAAGTTTCAAAGAGCTAGCACATACCGTGTTTGATTTAGAGTTCCAAATACATGTATCCATATAGGAGAAAACAGAGTGAAACCTAAACATGAAAACGGTTACTGCAAAGGAACAATTTAACCTAGGAGAACGAAATTTGGTGAGCCAAGTGGGGGATTGGTGTACTGATCATTACCTGCAAGTATCATCAAGATTGGGTGAAAAAATGTTTGCTGAGATTTCAGGAAACTCATAGTTTTTCGGAAGCTTGGCAACCCCTTTGAATGAATGTGATTCTCGTCAGTCTCTGCTTGGGGCTACTTCCATAGGACACAAACCATAGTGATAGAACTTGGAACTACATTATTGTGCAGTGTTTCAACGAGCTAGCACAAACCGTGTTTGATTTAGAGTTCCAACTACATGAATCCATATAGGAGTAAACAGAGTGAAACCTAAACATGAAAAAGGTTACTGCAAAGGAACGGTTTAACCTAGAAGAACAAAATTTGGTGAGCCAAGTGGGATTGGTTTACTGATCATTACCTGCAAGTATCATCAAGATTGGGTGAAAAAATGTTTGCTGAGATTTCAGGAAACTCATAGTTTTTCGGAAGCTTGGCAACCCCTTTCAATGAAAGTGATCCTTGTCACTCTCTGCTTGGGACTACTTCCATAGGACACAAACCATAGCGATAGACCTTGGAACTACATTATTCTGCAAGTTTCAAAGAGCTAGCACAAACCGTGTTTGATTTACAGTTCAAACTACATGTATCCATATAGGAGAAAACCGAGTGAAACCTAAACATGAAAACGGTTACTGCAAAGGAACGGTTTAACCTAGAAGAACGAAATTTTGTGAGCCAAGTGGGATTGGTGTACTGATCATTACCTGCAAGTATCATCAAGATTGGGTGAAAAAATGTTGCTGAGATTTCAGGAAAATCGTATTTTTTGGAAACTTCGCAACCCCTTTCAATGAAAGTGACTCTCGTCCGTCTCTGCTTGGGGCTACTTCAATAGGACACAAACCATATCGATAGAACTTGGAACTACATAATTCTCCCAAGTTTGAAAGAGATAGCACAAACCATGTTTCATTTAGATTTCCAAATACATGTATCCTTGTAGGAGAAAACAGAGTGAAACCTAAACATGAAAACGGTTACTGCAAAGGAACAGTTTAACCTAGAGGAACGTAATTTTGTGAGCCAAGTGGGACTGGTGTACAGATCATGACCTGCAAGTATCATCAAGATTGGGTGAAAAAATGTTTGCTGAGATTTCAGGAAACTCGTAGTTTTTTGGAAGCTTGGCAACCCCTTTCAATGAAAGCGATTCTCGTCAGTCTCTGCTTGGGGCTACTTCAATCGGACACAAACCATAGTTATAGAACTTGGAACTACATTATTCTGCCAAGTTTCAAAGAGCTAGCACAAACCGTGTTTGATTTAGAGTTCCAACTACATGTATCCATATAGGAGAAAACAGAGTGAAACCTAAACATGAAAACAGTTACTGCAAAGTAACGGTTTAACCTAAAAGAACGAAATTTTGTGATCCAAGTGGGATTGGTGTACTGATCATTACCTGCAAGTATCATCAAGATTGGGTGAAAAAATGTTTGCTAAGATTTTAGGAAACTCGTAGTTTTTTGGAAGCTTGGCAACCCCTTTCAATGAAAGTGATTCTCGTCAGTCTCTGCTTGGGGCTACTTCCATAGGACACAAACCATAGCGATAGAACTTGGAACTACATTATTGTGAAGTGTTTCAACGAGCTAGCACAAACCGTGTTTGATTTAGAGTTCCAACTACATGTATCCATATAGGAGAAAACAGAGTGAAACCTAAACATGAAAACGGTTACTGCAAAGGAACGGTTTAACCTAGAAGAACGAAATTTTGTGAGCCAAGTGGGACTGGTGTACTGATCATGACCTGCAAGTATCATCAAGATTGGGTGAAAAAATGTTGCTGACGTTTCAGGAAACTCGTAGTTTTTTGGAAACTTTGCAACCCCTTTCAATGAAAGTGATTCTCGTCAGTCTCTGCATGGGGCTACTTCAATAGGACACAAACCATATCGATAGAACTTGGAACTACATTATTGTGCCACGTTTCAAAGAGCTACTAAAAACCGTGTTTGATTTAGAGTTCCAACTACATGTATCTATATAGGAGAAAACAGAGTGAAACCTAACCATGAAAACGGTTACTGCAAAGGAACGGTTTAACCTTGAAGAACGAAATTTGGTGAGCCAAGTGGGATTGGTGTACTGATCATTACCTTCCAGTGTCATCAAGATTGGGTAAAAAAAATGTTTGCTGAGATTTCAGGAAACTCGTAGTTTTTTGGAAGCTTGGCAACCCCTTTCAATGAAAGTGATTCTCGTCAGTCTCTGCTTGGGGCTACTTCCATAGGACACAAACCATAGCGATAGAACTTGGAACTACATTATTGTGCCAAGTTTCAACGAGCTAGCACAAACCGTGTTTGATTTACAGTTCCAACTACATGTATCCATATAGGAGAAAACAGAGTGAAACCTAAACATGAAAAACTGTTACTGCAAAGGAACGGTTTAACCTAGAAGAACGAAATTGGGTGAGCCAAGTGGGATTGGTGTACTGATCATTACCTGCAAGTATCATCAAGATTGTGTGAAAAAATGTTTGCTGAGATTTCAGGAAACTCGTAGTTTTTTGGAAGCTTGTCAACGCCTTTCAATGAAAGTGATTCTCGTCAGTCTCTTCTGGGGGCTACATCCATAGTACACAAACCATAGCGATAGAACTTGGAACTACATTATTGTGCAGTGTTTCAACGAGCTAGCACATACCGTGTTTGATTTAGAGTTCCAACTACATGTATCCATATAGGAAAGAACAGAGTGAAACCTAAACATGAAAACGGTTACTGCAAAGGAACGGTTTAACCTAGAAGAACGAAATTTGGTGAGCCAAGTGGGATTGGTGTACTGATCATTACCTGCAAGCATCATCAATATTGGGTGAAAAATTGTTTGCTGGGATTTTAGGAAACTCGTAGTTTTTTGGAACCTTGGCAACCCCTTTCAATGAAAGTGATTCTCGTCAGTCTCTGCTTGGGGCTACTTCCATAGGACACAATCCATAGCGATAGAACTTGGAACTACATTATTGTGAAAAGTTTCAAAGAGCTAGCACATACCATGTTTGATTTAGAGTTCCAACTACATGTATCCATATAGGAGAAAACAGAGTGAAACCTAAACATGATAACTGTTACTGCAAAGGAACGGTTTAACCTAGAAGAACGAAATTGGGTGAGCCAAGTGGGATTGGTGTACTGATCATTACCTGCAAGTATCATCAAGATTGTTTGAAAAAAATGTTTGCTGAGATTTTAGGAAACTCGTAGGTTTTTGGAAGCTTGGCAACCCCTTTCAATGAAAGTGATTCTCGTCAGTCTCTGCTTGGGGCTACTTCCATAGGACACAAACCATAGCGATAGAATTGGAAGTACATTATTGTGCCAAGTTTCAAAGAGCTAGCACAAACCATGTTTGATTTAGAGTTCCAAATATATGTATCCTTGTAGGAGAAAACAGAGTGAAACCTAAACATGAAAACGGTTACCGCAAAGGAACGGTTTAACCTAGAAGAACGAAATTTGGTGAGCCAAGTGGGACTGGTGTACTGATCATGACCTGCAAGTATCATCAAGATTGGGCGAAAAAATGTTTGCTGAGATTTCAGGAAACTCGTAGTTTTTTGGAAGCTTGGCAACCCCTTTCAATGTATGTGATTCTTGTCAGTCTCTGCTTGGGGATACTTCAATAGGACACAAACCATAGTGATAGAACTTGGAACTACATTATTCTGTCATGTTTCAAAGAGCTAGCACAAACCGTGTTTGATTTAGAGTTCCAACTACATGTATCCATATAGGAGAAAACAGAGTGAAACCTAAACATGAAAACTGTTACTGCAAAGGAACAGTTTAACCTAGGAGAACGAAATTTGGTGAGCCAAGTGGGATTGGTGTACTGATCATTACCTGCAAGTATCATCAAGATTGGGTGAAAAAAATGTTTGCTGAGATTTCAGGAAACTCATAGTTTTTTGGAAGCTTGGCAACGCCTTTCAATGAAAGTGATTCTCGTCAGTCTCTTCTTGGGGCTACATACATAGTACACAAACCATAGCGATAGAACTTGGAACTACATTATTGTGCAGTGTTTCAACGAGCTAGCACAAACCGTGTTTGATTTAGAGTTCCAACTACATGTATCCATATAGGAAAGAACAGAGTGAAACCTAAACATGAAAACGGTTACTGCAAAGGAACGGTTTAACCTAGAAGAACGAAATTTGGTGAGCCAAGTGGGATTGGTGTACTGATCATTACCTGCAAGCATCATCAATATTGGGTGAAAAATTGTTTGCTGAGATTTTAGGAACCTCGTAGTTTTTTGGAAGCTTGGCAACCCCTTTCAATGAAAGTGATTCTCGTCAGTCTCTGCTTGGGGCTACTTCCATAGGACACAATCCATAGCGATAGAACGTGGAACTACATTATTGTGCCAAGTTTCAAAGAGCTAGCACATACCATGTTTGATTTAGAGTTCCAACTACATGTATCCATATAGGAGAAAACAGAGTGAAACCTAAACATGAAAACGGTTGCTGCAAAGGAACGGTTTAACCTAGAAGAACGAAATTTGGTGAGCCAAGTGGGATTGGTGTACTGATCATTACCTGCAAGTATCATCAAGACTGGGTGAAAAAATGTTTGCTGAGATTTAACAAACTGGTAGTTTTTTGGAAGCTTGGCAACCCCTTTCAATTTTAGTGATTCTCGTCAGTCTCTGCTTGGGGCTACTTCCATAAGACACAAACCATAGCGATAGAACTTGGAACTACATTATTGTGCAGTGTTTCAATGAGCTAGCACACACCGTGTTTGATTTAGAGTTCCAACTACATGTATCCATATAGGAGAAAACAGAATGAAACCGAAACATGTAAACGGTTACTGCAAAGGAACGGTTTAACCTAGAAGAACGAAATTTGGTGAGCCAAGTGGGATTGGTGTACTGATCATTACCTGCAAGTATCATCAAGATTGGGTGAAAAAACGTTTGCTGAGATTTCAGGAAACTCGTAGTTTTTTGGAAGAGTGGCAACCCCTTTCAATGAAAGTGATTCTCGTCAGTCTCTGCTTGGGGTTACTTCCATAGGGCACAATCCATAGCGATAGAACTTGGAACTACATTATTCTGCCAAGTTTCAAAGAGCTAGCACAAACCGTGTTTGATTTAGAGTTCCAAATACATGTGTCCTTGTAGGAGAAAACATAGTGAAACCTAAACATGAAAACGGTTACTGCAAAGGAACTGTTTTACCTAGAAGAACGAAATTTTGTGAGCCAAGTGGAACTCGTGTACTGATCATGACCTGCATGTATCATCAAGATTGGGCGAAAAAATGTTTGCTGAGATTTCAGGAATCTCGTAGTTTTTTGGAAGCTTGGCAAACCCTTTCAATGAATGTGATTCTCGTCAGTCTCTGCTTGTGGCTACTTCAATAGGACACAAACCATAACGAGAGAACTTGGAACTACATTATTGTGCCAAGTTTCAAAGAGCTAGCACATACCATGTTTGATTTAGAGTTCCAACTACATGTATCCATATAGGAGAAAACAGAGTGAAACCTAAACATGAAAACGGTTACTGCAAAGGAACGGTTTAACCTAGAAGAACGAAATTTTGTGAGCCAAGTGGGACTGGTGTACTGATCATGACCTGCAATTATCATCAAGATTGGGTGAAAAAATGTTTGCTGAGATTTCAGGAAACTGGTAGTTTTTTGAAAGCTTGGCAACCCCTTTCAATGAATGTGATTCTCGTCAGTCTCTGCTTGGGGCTACTTCCATAAGACACAAACCATAGTGATAGAACTTGGAACTACATTATTGTGCAGTGTTTCAACGAGCTAGCACAAACCGTGTTTGATTTAGAGTTCCAACTACATGTATCCATATAGGAGAAAACAGAGTGAAACCTAAACATGAAAACGGTTACTGCAAAGGAACGGTAAAACCTAGAAGAACGAAATTTGGTGAGCCAAGTGGGATTGGTGTACTGATCATTACCTGCAAGTATCATCAAGATTGGGTGAAAAAATGTTTGCGGAAATTTCAGGAAACTCGTAGTTTTTTGGAAGCTTGGCAACCCCTTTCAATGAAAGTGATCCTCGTCACTCTCTGCTTGGGACTACTTCCATAGGACATAAACCATAGCGATAGACCTTGGAACTACATTATTCTGCAAGTTTCAAAGAGCTAGCACAAACCGTGTTTGATTTAGAGTTCCAACTACATGTATCCATATAGGAGAAAACAGAGTGAAACCTAAACATGAAAACGGTTACTGCAAAGGAACGGTTTAACCTAGAAGAACGAAATTAGGTGAGCCAAGTGGGATTGGTGTACTGATCATTATCTGCAAGTATCATCAAGATGGGGTGAAAAAACGTTGCTGAGATTTCAGGAACCTCGTAGTTTTTTGGAAACTTCGCAACCCCTTTCAATGAATGTGATTCTCGTCAGTCTCTGCTTGGGGCTACTTCAATAGGACACAAACCATATCGATAGAACTTGGAACTACATTATTCTGCAAAGTTTCAAAGAGCTAGCACAAACCGTTTTTGATTTAGAGTTCCAACTACATGTATCCATATAGGAGAAAACAGAGTGAAACCTAAACATGAAAACGGTTACTGCAAAGGAACCGTTTGACCTAGAAGAACGAAATTTTGCGAGCCAAGTGGGACTGGTGTACTGATCATGACCTGCAATTATCATCAAGATTGGGTGAAAAAATGTTTGCTGAGATTTCAGGAAACTCGTAGTTTTTTGGAAGCTTGGCAACCCCTTTCAATGAATGTGATTCTCGTCAGTCTCTGCTTGGGGCTACTTCCATAAGACACAAACCATAGCGATAGAACTTGGAACTACATTATTGTGCAGTGTTTCAACGAGCTAGCACAAACCGTGTTTGATTTAGAGTTCCAACGACATGTATCCATATAGGAGAAAACAGAGTGAAACCTAAACATGTAAACGGTTACTGCAAACGAACGGTTTAACCTAGAAGAACGAAATTTGTTGAGCCAAGTGGGATTGGTGTACTGATCATTACCTGCAAGTATCATCAAGATTGGGTGAAAAAATGTTTGCTGAGATTTCAGGAAACTCGTAGTTTTTTGGAAACTTCGCAACCCCTTTCAATGTAAGTGATTCTCGTCAGTCTCTGCTTGGGGCTACTTCAATAGGACACAAACCATACAGATAGAACTTGGAACTACATTATTCTGCCAAGTTTCAAAGAGCTAGCACAAACCATGTTTGATTTAGAGTTCCAAATACATGTATCCATATAGGAGAAAACAGAGTGAAACCTAAACATGAAAACGGTTACTGCAAAGGAACGGTTTAACCTAGAAGAACGAAATTTTGTGAGCCAAGTGGGACTGGTGTACTGATCATTAGCTGCAAGTATCATCAAGATTGGGTGAAAAAATGTTGCTGAGAATTCAGGAAACTCGTAGTTTTTTGGAAACTTCACAACCCCTTTCAATGAAGGTGATTCTCGTCAGTCTCTGCTTGGGGCTACTTCCATAGGACACAAACCATATTGACAGAACGTGGAACTACATAATTCTCCCAAGTTTCAAAGAGCGAGCATAAACCATGTTTGATTTAGAGTGCCAAATACATGTATCCTTGTAGGAGAAAACAGAGTGAAACCTAAACATGAAAACGGTTACTGCAAAGGAATGGTTTAACCTAGAATAACGAAATTATTTGAGCCAAGTGGGACTGGTGTTCTGATCATGACCTGCAAGTATCATCAAGATTGGGTGAAAAAATGTTTGCTGAGATTTCAGGAAACTCGTTGTTTTTTGGAAGCTTGGCAACCCCTTTCAATGAATGTGATTCTCGTCAGTCTCTGCTTGGGGATACTTCCATAAGACACAAACCATAGCGATAGAACTTGGAACTACATTATTGTGCAATGTTTCAACGAGCTAGCACAAACCGTGTTTGATTTAGAGTTCCAACTACATGTATCCATATAGGAAAAAACACAGTGAAACCTAAAGATGAAAACTGTTACTGCAAAGGAACGGTTTAACCTAAAAGAACGAAATTTGGTGACCCAAGTGGGATTGGTGTACTGATCATTACCTGCAAGTATCATCTAGATTGGGTGAAAAAATGTTTGCTGCGATTTCAGGAAACTCGTAGGTTTTTGGAAGCTTGGCAACCCCTTTCAATGAATGTGATACTCGTCAGTCTCTGCTTGGGGCTACTTCAATAGGACACAAACCATAGGGATAAAACTTGGAACTACATTATTCTGCCAAGTTTCAAAGAGCTAGCACAAACCATGTTTGATTTAGAGTTCCAAATACATGTATCCATATAGGAGAAAACAGAGTGAAACCTAAACATGAAAACGGTTCCTGCAAAGGAACGGTTTAACCTAGAAGAACGAAATTTGGTGAGCCAAGTGGGATTGGTGTACTGATCATTACCTGCAAGTATCATCAAGATTGGGTGAAAAAATGTTTGCTGAGATTTCAGGAAACTCGTTGTTTTTTGGAAGTTTGGCAACCCATTTCAATGAAAGTGATTCTCGTCAGTCTCTGCTTGGGGCTACTTGCATAAGACACAAACCATAGCGATAGAACTTGGAACTACATTATTGTGCAGTGTTTCAACGAGCTAGCAGATACCGTGTTTGATTTAGAGTTCCAACTACATGTATCCATATAGGAGAAAGCAGAATGAAACCTAAACATGTAAACGGTTACTGCAAAGGAACGGTTTAACCTAGAAGAACGAAATTTGGTGATCCAAGTGGGATTGGTGTACTGATCATTACCTGCAAGTATCATCAAGATTGGGTGAAAAAATGTTTGCTGAGATTTTAGGAAACTCGTAGGTTTTTGGAAGCTTGGCAACCCCTTTCAATGAAAGTGATTCTCGTCAGTCTCTGCTTGGGTCTACTTCCATAGGACACATAGTGATAGAACTTGGAACTACATTATTCTGCCAAGTTTCAAAGAGCTAGCACAAACCGTGTTTGATTTAGAGTTCCAAATACATGTGTCCTTGTAGGAGAAAACAGAGTGAAACCTAAACATGAAAACGGTTACTGCAAAGGAACGGTTTAACCTAGAAGAACGAAATTTTGTGAGCCAAGTGGATCTCGTGTACTGATCATGACCTGCATGTATCATCAAGATTGGGCGAAAAAATGTTTGCTGAGACTTCAGGAATCTCGTAGTTTTTTGGAAGCTTGGCAACCCCTTTCAATGAATGTGATTCTCGTCAGTCTCTGCTTGGGGCTAATTCAATAGGACACAAACCATAGCGATAGAACTTGGAACTACATTATTGTGCCAAGTTTCAAAGAGCTAGCACAAACCGTGTTTGATTTAGAGTTCCAACTACATATATCCATATAGGAGAACACAGAGTGAAACCTAAAGATGAAAACGGTTACTGCAAAGGAACGGTTTAACCTAGAAGAACGAAATTTGGTGAGCCAAGTGGGATTGGTGTACTGATCATTACCTGCAAGTATCATCAAGATTGGGTGAAAAAATGTTGCTGAGAATTCAGGAAACTCGTAGTTTTTTGGAAACTTCGCAACCCCTTTCAATGAAGGTGATTCTCGTCAGTCTCTGCTTGTGGATACTTCAATAGGACACAAACCATATCGACAGAACGTGGAACTACATAATTCTCCCAAGTTTCAAAGAGCTAGCACAAACCTTGTTTGATTTAGAGTGCCAAATACATGTATCCTTGTAGGAGAAAACAGAGTGAAACCTAAACATGAAAACGGTTACTGCAAAGGAACCGTTTAACCTAGAAGAACGAAATTTTGTGAGCCAAGTGGGACTGGTGTACTGATCATGACCTGCAAGTATCATCAAGATTGGGTGAAAAAATGTTTGCTGAGATTTCAGGAAACTGGTAGTTTTTTGAAAGCTTGGCAACCCCTTTCAATGAATGTGATTCTCGTCAGTCTCTGCTTGGGGCTACTTCAATAGGACACAAACCATATCGATAGAACTTGGAACTACATTATTCTGAAAATTTTAAAAGAGCTAGCACAAATCGTTTTTGATTTAGTGTTCCAACTACATGTATCCATATAGGAGAAAACAGAGTGAAACCTAAACATGAAAACGGTTACTACAAAGGAATCGTTTGACCTAGAAGAACGAAATTTTGTGAGCCAAGTGGGACTGGTGTACTGATCATGACCTGCAATTATCATCAAGATTGGGTGAAAAAATGTTTGCTGAGATTTCAGGAAACTCGTAGTTTTTTGGAAGCTTGGCAACCCCTTTCAATGAATGTGATTCTCGTCAGTCTCTGCTTGGGGCTACTTCCATGGGACACAAACCATAGCGATAGAACTTGGAACTACATTATTGTGCAGTGTTTCAACGAGCTAGCACAAACCGTGTTTGATTTAGTGTTCCAACTACATGTATCCATATAGGAGAACACAGAGTGAAACCTAAACATGAAAACGGTTACTGCAAAGGAACGGTTTAACCTAAAAGAACGAAATTTGGTGACCCAAGTGGGATTGGTGTACTGATCATTACCTGCAAGTATCATCAAGATTGGGTGAAAAAATGTTTGCTGAGATTTCAGGAAACTCGTAGTTTTTTGGAAACTTCGCAACCCCTTTCAATGAAGGTGATTCTCGTCAGTCTCTGCTTGGGGCTACTTCAATAGGACACAAACCATTTCGATAGAACTTGGAACTACATGATTCTGCCAAGTTTCAAAGAGCTAGCACACACCGTTTTCGATTTAGAGTTCCAACTACATGTATCCATATTGGAGAAAACAGAGTGAAACCTAAACATGAAAACGGTTACTGCAAAGGAACGGTTTAACCTAGAAGAACGAAATTTGGTGAGCCAAGTGGGATTGGTGTACTGATCATTACCTGCAAGTATCATCAAGATTGGGTGAAAAAATGTTGCTGAGAATTCAGAAAACTCGTAGTTTTTTGGAAACTTCGCAACCCTTTCAATGAAGGTGATTCTCGTCAGTCTCTGCTTGGGGCTACTTCAATAGGACACAAACCGTGTCGACAGAACTTGGAACTACATAATTCTCCCAAGTTTCAAAGAGCTAGCACAAACCATGTTTGATTTAGAGTGCCAAATACATGTATCCTTGTAGGAGAAAACAGAGTGAAACCTAAACATGAAAACGGTTACTGCAAAGGAACCGTTTAACCTAGAAGAACGAAATTTTGTGAGCCAAGTGGGACTGGTGTACTGATCATGACCTGCAATTATCATCAAGATTGGGTGAAAAAATGTTTGCTGAGATTTCAGGAAACTCGTAGTTTTTTGGAAACTTCGCAACCCCTTTCAATGTAAGGGATTCTCGTCAGTCTCTGCGTGGGGCTACTTCAATAGGACACAAACCATAGCGATAGAACTTGGAACTACATTATTCTGCCAAGTTTCAAAGAGCTAGCACAAACCATGTTTGATTAAGAGTTCCAAATACATGTATCCATATAGGAGAAAACAGAGTGAAACCTAAACATGAAAACTTTTACTGCAAAGGAACGGTTTAACCTAGAAGAACGAAATTTTGTGAGCCAAGTGGGACTGGTGTACTGATCATTACCTGCAAGTATCATCAAGATTGGGTGAAAAAAATGTTGCTGAGAATTCAGGAAACTCGTAGTTTTTTGGAAACTTCGCAACCCCTTTCAGTGAAGGTGATCCTCGTCAGTCTCTGCTTGGGGCTACTTCAATAGGACACAAACCATATCGACAGAACTTGGAACTACATAATTCTCCCAAGTTTCAAAGAGCTAGCACAAACCATGTTTGATTTAGAGTGCCAAATACATGTATCCTTGTCGGAGAAAACAGAGTGAAACCTAAACAAAAAAAACGGTTACTGCAAAGGAACGGTTTAACCTAGAAGAACGAAATTTTGTGAGCCAAGTGGGATTGGTGTACTGATCATTACCTGCAAGTATCATCAAGAGTGGGTGAAAAAATGTTGCTGAGATTTCAGGAAAATCGTATTTTTTGGAAACTTCGCAACCCCTTTCAATGAAAGTGATTCTCGTCCGTCTCTGCTTGGGGCTACTTCAATAGGACACAAACAATATCGATAGAACTTTGAACTACATAATTCTCCCAAGTTTCAAAGAGATAGCACAAACCGTGTTTTATTTAGAGTTCCAAATACATGTGTCCTTGTAGGAGAAAACAGAGTGAAACCTAAACATGAAAACGGTTCCTGCAAAGGAACGGTTTAACCTAGAAGAACGAAATTTTGTGAGCCAAGTGGAACTCGTGTACTGATCATGACCTGCATGTATCATCAAGATTGGGCGAAAAAATGTTTGCTGAGATTTCAGGAATCTCGTAGTTTTTTGGAAGCTTGGCAACCCCTTTCAATGAATGTGATTCTCGTCAGTCTCTGCTTGGGGCTAATTCAATAGGACACAAACCATAGTGATAGAACTTGGAACTACATTATTGTGCCAAGTTTCAAAGAGCTAGCACAAACCGTGTTTGATTTAGAGTTCCAACTACATGTATCCATATAGGAGAACACAGAGTGAAACCTAAACATGAAAACGGTTACTGCAAAGGAACGATTTAACCTAGAAGAACGAAACTTGGTGAGCCAAGTGGGATTGGTGTACTGATCATTACCTGCAAGTATCATCAAGATTGGGTGAAAAAATGTTGCTGAGAATTCAGGAAACTCGTAGTTTTTTGGAAACTTCGCAACCCCTTTCAATGAAAGTGATTCTCGTCAGTCTCTGTTTGTGGCTACTTCAATAGGACACAAACCATATCGACAGAACTTGGAACTACATAATTCTCCCAAGATTCAAAGAGCTAGCAAAAACCATTTTGATTTAGAGTGCCAAATACATGTATCCTTGTAGGAGAAAACAGAGTGAAACCTAAACATGAAAACGGTTCCTGCAAAGGAACCGTTTAACCTAGAAGAACGAAATTTTGTGAGCCAAGTGGGACTGGTGTACTGATCATGACCTGCAAGTATCATCAAGATTGGGTGAAAAAATGTTTGCTGAGATTTCAGGAAACTGGTAGTTTTTTGAAAGCTTGGCAACCCCTTTCAATGAATGTGATTCTCGTCAGTCTCTCCTTGGGGCTACTTCAATAGGACACAAACCATATCGATAGAACTTGGAACTACATTATTCTGAAAATTTTAAAAGAGCTAGCACAAATCGTTTTTGATTTAGTGTTCCAACTACATGTATCCATATAGGAGAAAACAGAGTGAAACCTAAACATGAAAACGGTTACTACAAAGGAATCGTTTGACCTAGAAGAACGAAATTTTGTGAGCCAAGTGGGACTGGTGTACTGATCATGACCTGCAATTATCATCAAGATTGGGTGAAAAAATGTTTGCTGAGATTTCAGGAAACTCGTAGTTTTTTGGAAGCTTGGCAACCCCTTTCAATGAATGTGATTCTCGTCAGTCTCTGCTTGGGGCTACTTCCATGGGACACAAACCATAGCGATAGAACTTGGAACTACATTATTGTGCAGTGTTTCAACGAGCTAGCACAAACCGTGTTTGATTTAGTGTTCCAACTACATGTATCCATATAGGAGAACACAGAGTGAAACCTAAACATGAAAACGGTTACTGCAAAGGAACGGTTTAACCTAGAGGAACGAAATTTGGTGACCCAAGTGGGATTGGTGTACTGATCATTACCTGCAAGTATCATCAAGATTGGGTGAAAAAATGTTTGCTGAGATTTCAGGAAACTCGTAGTTTTTTGGAAACTTAGCAACCCCTTTCAATGAATGTGATACTCGTCAGTCTCTGCTTGGGGCTACTTCAATAGGACACAAACCATAGCGATTGAACTTGGAACTACATTATTTTGCCAAGTCTCAAAGAGCTAGCACAAACCGTTTTTGATTTAGAGTTCCAACTACATGTATCCATATAGGAGAAAACAGAGTGAAACCTAAACATGAAAACGGTTACTGCAAAGGAACGGTTTAACCTAGATGAACGAAATTTGGTGAGCCAAGTGGGATTGGTGTACTGATCATTACCTGCAAGTATCATCAAGATGGGGTGAAAAAACGTTGCTGAGATTTCAGGAAACTCGTAGTTTTTTGGAAACTTCGCAACCCCTTTCAATGAAGGTGATTCTCGTCAGTCTCTGCTTGGGGCTACTTCAATAGGACACAAACCATTTCGATAGAACTTGGAACTACATGATTCTGCCAAGTTTCAAAGAGCTAGCACACACCGTTTTCGATTTAGAGTTCCAACTACATGTATCCATATTGGAGAAAACAGAGTGAAACCTAAACATGAAAACGGTTACTGCAAAGGAACGGTTTAACCTAGAAGAACGAAATTTGGTGAGCCAAGTGGGATTGGTGTACTGATCATTACCTGCAAGTATCATCAAGATTGGGTGAAAAAATGTTGCTGAGAATTCAGAAAACTCGTAGTTTTTTGGAAACTTCGCAACCCTTTCAATGAAGGTGATTCTCGTCAGTCTCTGCTTGGGGCTACTTCAATAGGACACAAACCATGTCGACAGAACTTGGAACTACATAATTCTCCCAAGTTTCAAAGAGCTAGCACAAACCATGTTTGATTTAGAGTGCCAAATACATGTATCCTTGTAGGAGAAAACAGAGTGAAACCTAAACATGAAAACGGTTACTGCAAAGGAACCGTTTAACCTAGAAGAACGAAATTTTGTGAGCCAAGTGGGACTGGTGTACTGATCATGACCTGCAAGTATCATCAAGATTGGGTGAAAAAATGTTTGCTGAGATTTCAGGAAACTCGTAGTTTTTTGGAAACTTCGCAACCCCTTTCAATGTAAGGGATTCTCGTCAGTCTCTGCGTGGGGCTACTTCAATAGGACACAAACCATAGCGATAGAACTTGGAACTACATTATTCTGCCAAGTTTCAAAGAGCTAGCACAAACCATGTTTGATTAAGAGTTCCAAATACATGTATCCATATAGGAGAAAACAGAGTGAAACCTAAACATGAAACCTTTTACTGCAAAGGAACGGTTTAACCTAGAAGAACGAAATTTTGTGAGCCAAGTGGGACTGGTGTACTGATCATTACCTGCAAGTATCATCAAGATTGGGTGAAAAAAATGTTGCTGAGAATTCAGGAAACTCGTAGTTTTTTGGAAACTTCGCAACCCCTTTCAGTGAAGGTGATCCTCGTCTGTCTCTGCTTGGGGCTACTTCAATAGGACACAAACCATATCGACAGAACTTGGAACTACATAATTCTCCCAAGTTTCAAAGAGCTAGCACAAACCATGTTTGATTTAGAGTGCCAAATACATGTATCCTTGTCGGAGAAAACAGAGTGAAACCTAAACATGAAAACGGTTACTGCAAAGGAACGGTTTAACCTAGAAGAACGAAATTTTGTGAGCCAAGTGGGATTGGTGTACTGATCATTACCTGCAAGTATCATCAAGAGTGGGTGAAAAAATGTTGCTGAGATGTCAGGAAAATCGTATTTTTTGGAAACTTCGCAACCCCTTTCAATGAAAGTGATTCTCGTCCGTCTCTGCTTGGGGCTACTTCAATAGGACACAAACAATATCGGTAGAACTTGGAACTACATAATTCTCCCAAGTTTCAAAGAGATAGCACAAACCGTGTTTTATTTAGAGTTCCAAATACATGTGTCCTTGTAGGAGAAAACAGAGTGAAACCTAAACATGAAAACGGTTCCTGCAAAGGAACGGTTTAACCTAGAAGAACGAAATTTTGTGAGCCAAGTGGAACTCGTGTACTGATCATGACCTGCATGTATCATCAAGATTGGGCGAAAAAATGTTTGCTGAGATTTCAGGAATCTCGTAGTTTTTTGGAAGCTTGGCAACCCCTTTCAATGAATGTGATTCTCGTCAGTCTCTGCTTGGGGCTAATTCAATAGGACACAAACCATAGTGATAGAACTTGGAACTACATTATTGTGCCAAGTTTCAAAGAGCTAGCACAAACCGTGTTTGATTTAGAGTTCCAACTACATGTATCCATATAGGAGAACACAGAGTGAAACCTAAACATGAAAACGGTTACTGCAAAGGAACGATTTAACCTAGAAGAACGAAATTTGGTGAGCCAAGTGGGATTGGTGTACTGATCATTACCTGCAAGTATCATCAAGATTGGGTGAAAAAATGTTGCTGAGAATTCAGGAAACTCGTAGTTTTTTGGAAACTTCGCAACCCCTTTCAATGAAAGTGATTCTCGTCAGTCTCTGTTTGTGGCTACTTCAATAGGACACAAACCATATCGACAGAACTTGGAACTACATAATTCTCCCAAGATTCAAAGAGCTAGCAAAAGCCATTTTGATTTAGAGTGCCAAATACATGTATCCTTGTAGGAGAAAACAGAGTGAAACCTAAACATGAAAACGGTTCCTGCAAAGGAACCGTTTAACCTAGAAGAACGAAATTTTGTGAGCCAAGTGGGACTGGTGTACTGATCATGACCTGCAAGTATCATCAAGATTGGGTGAAAAAATGTTTGCTGAGATTTCAGGAAACTGGTAGTTTTTTGAAAGCTTGGCAACCCCTTTCAATGAATGTGATTCTCGTCAGTCTCTCCTTGGGGCTACTTCAATAGGACACAAACCATATCGATAGAACTTGGAACTACATTATTCTGAAAATTTTAAAAAGAGCTAGCACAAATCGTTTTTGATTTAGTGTTCCAACTACATGTATCCATATAGGAGAAAACAGAGTGAAACCTAAACATGAAAACGGTTACTACAAAGGAATCGTTTGACCTAGAAGAACGAAATTTTGTGAGCCAAGTGGGACTGGTGTACTGATCATGACCTGCAATTATCATCAAGATTGGGTGAAAAAATGTTTGCTGAGATTTCAGGAAACTCGTAGTTTTTTGGAAGCTTGGCAACCCCTTTCAATGAATGTGATTCTCGTCAGTCTCTGCTTGGGGCTACTTCCATGGGACACAAACCATAGCGATAGAACTTGGAACTACATTATTGTGCAGTGTTTCAACGAGCTAGCACAAACCGTGTTTGATTTAGTGTTCCAACTACATGTATCCATATAGGAGAACACAGAGTGAAACCTAAACATGAAAACGGTTACTGCAAAGGAACGGTTTAACCTAGAGGAACGAAATTTGGTGACCCAAGTGGGATTGGTGTACTGATCATTACCTGCAAGTATCATCAAGATTGGGTGAAAAAATGTTTGCTGAGATTTCAGGAAACTCGTAGTTTTTTGGAAACTTAGCAACCCCTTTCAATGAATGTGATACTCGTCAGTCTCTGCTTGGGGCTACTTCAATAGGACACAAACCATAGCGATTGAACTTGGAACTACATTATTTTGCCAAGTCTCAAAGAGCTAGCACAAACCGTTTTTGATTTAGAGTTCCAACTACATGTATCCATATAGGAGAAAACAGAGTGAAACCTAAACATGAAAACGGTTACTGCAAAGGAACGGTTTAACCTAGATGAACGAAATTTGGTGAGCCAAGTGGGATTGGTGTACTGATCATTACCTGCAAGTATCATCAAGATGGGGTGAAAAAACGTTGCTGAGATTTCAGGAAACTCGTAGTTTTTTGGAAACTTCGCAACCCCTTTCAATGAAGGTGATTCTCGTCAGTCTCTGCTTGGGGCTACTTCAATAGGACACAAACCATTTCGATAGAACTTGGAACTACATGATTCTGCCAAGTTTCAAAGAGCTAGCACACACCGTTTTCGATTTAGAGTTCCAACTACATGTATCCATATTGGAGAAAACAGAGTGAAACCTAAACATGAAAACGGTTACTGCAAAGGAACGGTTTAACCTAGAAGAACGAAATTTGGTGAGCCAAGTGGGATTGGTGTACTGATCATTACCTGCAAGTATCATCAAGATTGGGTGAAAAAATGTTGCTGAGAATTCAGAAAACTCGTAGTTTTTTGGAAACTTCGCAACCCTTTCAATGAAGGTGATTCTCGTCAGTCTCTGCTTGGGGCTACTTCAATAGGACACAAACCATGTCGACAGAACTTGGAACTACATAATTCTCCCAAGTTTCAAAGAGCTAGCACAAACCATGTTTGATTTAGAGTGCCAAATACATGTATCCTTGTAGGAGAAAACAGAGTGAAACCTAAACATGAAAACGGTTACTGCAAAGGAACCGTTTAACCTAGAAGAACGAAATTTTGTGAGCCAAGTGGGACTGGTGTACTGATCATGACCTGCAAGTATCATCAAGATTGGGTGAAAAAATGTTTGCTGAGATTTCAGGAAACTCGTAGTTTTTTGGAAACTTCGCAACCCCTTTCAATGTAAGGGATTCTCGTCAGTCTCTGCGTGGGGCTACTTCAATAGGACACAAACCATAGCGATAGAACTTGGAACTACATTATTCTGCCAAGTTTCAAAGAGCTAGCACAAACCATGTTTGATTAAGAGT
>NW_027553961.1:0-23982 GCF_045843805.1 Urocitellus parryii | reverse complement strand
CCTTTCAATGAAAGTGATTCTCGTAGGTCTCTGCTTGGGGCTACTTCAATAGGACACAAACCATAAAGATAGAACTTGGAACTACATTATTGTGCCAAGTTTCAAAGAGCTAGCACAAACCGTCTTTGATTTAGAGTTCCAACTACATGTATCCATATAGGAGAAAACAGAGTGAAACCTAAACATGAAAACGGTTACTGCAAAGGAACGGTTTAACCTAGAAGAACGAAATTTGGTGAGCCAAGTGGGATTGGTGTACTGATCATTACCTGCAAGTATCATCAAGATTGGGTGAAAAAATGTTTGCTGAGATTTCAGGAAACTCGTAGTTTTTTGGAAGCTTGGCAACCAATTTCAATGAATGTGATTCTCTTCAGTCTCTGCTTGGGGCTACTTCAATAGGATACAAACCATAGCGATAGAACTTGGAACTACATTATTGTGCCAAGTTTCAAAGAGCTAGCACAAACCGCGTTTGATTTATAGTTCCAACTACATGTATCCATATAGGAGAAAACAGAGTGAAACCTAAACATGAAAACGGTTGCTACAAAGGAAAGGTTAAACCTAGAAGAACGAAATTTGGTGAGCCAAGTGGGATTGGTGTACTGATCATTACCTGCAAGTATCATCAAGATTGGTGTAAAAATGTTTGCTGAGATTTCAGGAAACTCGTAGTTTTTTGGAAGCTTGGCAACCCCTTTCAATGAAAGTGATTCTCGTCAGTCTCTGCTTGGGGCTACTTCAATAGGACACAAACCATAGCCATAGAACTTGGAACTACATTATTGTGCCAAGTTTCAAAGAGCTAGCACAAACCGTGTTTGATTTAGAGTTCCAACTACATGTATCCATATAGGAGAAAACAGAGTGAAACCTAAACATGAAAACGGTTACTGCAAAGGAACGGTTTAACCTAGAAGAACGAAATTTGGTGAGCCAAGTGGGATTGGTGTACTGATCATTACCTGCAAGTATCATCAAGATTGGGTGAAAAAATGTTTGCTGAGATTTCAGGAAACTCGTAGTTTTACGGAAGCTTGGCAACCCCTTTCAATGAAAGTGATTCTCATCAGTCTCTGCTTTGGGCTACTTGAATAGGACACAAACCATAGCGATAGAACTTGCAACTACATTATTGTGCCAAGTTTCAAAGAATTAGCACAAACCGTGTTTGATTTAGAGTTCCAACTACATGTATCCATATAGGAGAAAATAGAGTGAAACCTAAACATGAAAACGGTTACTGCAAAGGAACGGTTTAACCTAGAAGAACGAAATTTGGTGAGCCAAGTGGGATTGGATTGCTGATCATTACCTGAAAGTATCAACAAGATTGGTGAAAAAAATGTTTGGTGAGATTTCAGGAAACTCATAGTTTTTTTGGAAGGTTTCAACCCCTTTCAATGAAAGTGATTCTCGTCAGTCTTGCTTCGGGCTACTTCAATAGGACACAAACCATAGCGATAGAACTTGGAACTACATTATTGTGCCAAGTTTCAAAGAATTAGCACAAACCGTGTTTGATTTAGAGTTACAACTACATGTATCCATATAGGAGAAAATAGAGTGAAACCTAAACATGAAAACGGTTACTGCAAAGGAACGGTTTAACCTAGAAGAACTAAATTTGGTGAGCCAAGTGGGATTGGTGTACTGATCATTACCTGCAAGTATCATCAAGTTTGGTGAAAAAATGTTTGCTGAGATTTCAGGAAACTCGTAGTTTTTTGGAAGCTTGGCAATCAATTTCAATGAATGTGATTCTCGTCAGTCTCTGCTTGGGGCTACTTCAATAGGATACAAACCATAGCGATAGAACTTGGAACTACATTATTGTGCCAAGTTTCAAAGAGCTAGCACAAACCGCGTTTGATTTAGAGTTCCAAATACATGTATCCATATAGGAGAAAACAGAGTGAAACCTAAACATGAAAACGGTTGCTACAAAGGAACGGTTAAACCTAGAAGAACGAAATTTTGTGAGCCAAGTGGGATTGGTGTACTGATCATTACCTGCAAGTATCATCAAGATTGGTGAAAAAATGTTTGCTGAGATTTCAGGAAACTCGTAGTTTTTTGGAAGCTTGGCAACCCCTTTCAATGAAAGTGATTCTCGTCAGTCTCTGCTTGGGGCTACTTCAATAGGACACAAACCATAGCGATAGAACTTGGAACTACATTATTGTGCCAAGTTTCAAAGAGCTAGCACAAACCGTGTTTGATTTAGAGTTCCAACTATATGTATCCATATAGGAGAAAACAGAGTGAAACCTAAACATGAAAACGGTTACTGCAAAGGAACGGTTTAACCTAGAAGAACGAAATTTGGTGAGCCAAGTGGGATTGGTGTACTGATCATTACCTGCAAGTATCATCAAGATTGGGTGAAAAAATGTTTGCTGAGATTTCAGGAAACTCGTAGTTTTTTGGAAGCTTGGCAATCAATTTCAATGAATGTGATTCTCGTCAGTCTCTGCTTGGGGCTACTTCAATAGGATACAAACCATAGCGATAGAACTTGGAACTACATTATTGTGCCAAGTTTCAAAGAGCTAGCACAAACCGTGTTTGATTTAGAGTTCCAACTACATGTATCCATATAGGAGAAAACAGAGTGAAACCTAAACATGAAAACGGTTGCTACAAAGGAACGGTTAAACCTAGAAGAACGAAATTTTGTGAGCCAAGTGGGATTGGTGTACTGATCATTACCTGCAAGTATCATCAAGATTGGTGAAAAAATGTTTGCTGAGATTTCAGGAAACTCGTAGTTTTTTGGAAGCTTGGCAACCCCTTTCAATGAAAGTGATTCTCGTCAGTCTCTGCTTCGGGCTACTTCAATAGGACACAAACCCTAGCGATAGAACTTGGAACTACATTATTGTGCCAAGTTTCAAAGAATTAGCACAAACCGTGTTTGATTTAGAGTTCCAACTACATGTATCCATATAGGAGAAAACAGAGTGAAACCTAAACATGAAAACGGTTCCTGCAAAGGAACGGTTTAACCTAGAAGAACGAAATTTGGTGAGCCAAGTGGGATTGGTGTACTGATCATGACCTGCCAGTATCATCAAGATTGGGTGAAAAAATGTTTGCTGAGATTTCAGGAAACTCGTAGATTTTTGGAAGCTTGGCAACCCCTTTCAATGAAAGTGATTCTCGTAGGTCTCTGCTTGGGGCTACTTCAATAGGACACAAACCATAGAGATGGAACTTGGAACTACATTATTGTGCCAAGTTTCAAAGAGCTAGCACAAACCGTGTTTCATTTAGAGTTCCAACTACATGTATCCATATAGGAGAAAACAGAGTGAAAACTAAACATGAAAACGGTTACTGCAAAGGAACGGTTTAACCTAGAAGAACGAAATTTGGTAAGCCAAGTGGGATTGGATTACTGATCATTACCTGCAAGGATCATCAATATTGGTGAAAAAATGTTTGCTGAAATTTCAGGAAACTCGTAGTTTTTTGGAAGCTTGGCAAACCCTTTCAATGAAAGTGATTCTCGTCAGTCTCTGCTTGGGGCTACTTCAATAGGACACAATAAGTAGCCATAGAACTTGGAACTACATTATTGGGCCAAGTTTTAAAGAGCTAGCACAAACCGTGTTTGATTTAGAGTTCCAACTACATGTATCCATATAGGAGAAAACAGAGTGAAACCTAAACATGAAAACGGTTACTGCAAAGGAACGGTTAAACCTAGAAGAACGAAATTTGGTGAGCATAGTGGGATTGGTGTACTGATCATTACCTGCAAGTATCATCAAGATTGGGTGAAAAATATTTGCTGAGATTTCAGGAAACTCGTAGTTTTACAGAAGCTTGGCAACCCCTTTCAATGAAAGTGATTCTCGTCAGTCTCTGCTTCGGGCTACTTCAATAGGACACAAACCATAGCCATAGAACTTGGAACTACATTATTGTGCCAAGTTTCAAAGAATTAGCACAAACCGCGTTTGATTTAGAGTTCCAACTACATGTATCCATATAGGAGAAAACAGAGTGAAACCTAAACATGAAAACGGTTCCTGCAAAGGAACGGTTTAAACTAGAAGAACGAAATTTGGTGAGCCAAGTGAGATTGGATTACTGATCATTACCTGCAAGTATCATCAAGATTGGTGAAAAATGTTTGCTGAGATTTCAGGAAACTCGTAGTTTTTCTGGAAGCTTGGCAACCCCTTTCAATGAAAGTGATTCTCGTCAGTCTCTGCTTGGGGCTACTTCAATAGGACACAAATCATAGCGATAGAACTTAGAACTACATTATTTTGCCAAGTTTCCAAGAGCTAGCACAAACCCGCGTTTGATTTGGAGTTCCAAGTACATGTATCCATATAGGAGAAAACAGAGTGAAACCTAAACATGAAAACGGTTACTGCAAAGGAACGGTTTAACCTAGAAGAACGAAAATTTGGTGAGCCAAGTGGGATTGGTGTACTGATCCTTACCTGAAAGTATCATCAAGATTGGTTGAAAAAATGTTTGCTGAGATTTCAGGAAACTCGTAGTTTTACGGAAGCTTGGCAACCCCTTTCAATGAAAGTGATTCTCGTCAGTCTCTGCTTCGGGCTTACTTCAATAGGACACAAACCATAGCCATAGAACTTGGAACTACATTATTGTGCCAAGTTTCAAAGAATTAGCACAAAACCGTGTTTGATTTAGAGTTCCAACTACATGTATCCATATAGGAGAAAACAGAGTGAAACCTAAACATGAAAACGGTTACTGCAAAGGAACGGTTTAACCTAGAAGAACGAAATTTGGTGAGCCAAGTGGGATTGGATTACTGATAATTACCTGCAAGTATCATCAATATTGGTGAAAAAATGTTTGCTGAGATTTCAGGAAACTCGTAGTTTTACGGAAGCTTGGCAACCCCTTTCAATGAAAGTGATTCTCGTCAGTCTCTGCTTGGGGCTACTTCAATAGGACACAATAAGTAGCCATAGAACTTGGAACTACATTATTGTGTTTAGTTTCAAAGAGCTAGCACAAACCGCGTTTGATTTAGAGTTCCAACTACATGTATCCATATAGGAGAAAACAGAGTGAAACCTAAACATGAAAACGGTTACTGCAAAGGAACGGTTTAACCTAGAAGAACGAAATTTGGTGAGCCAAGTGGGATTGGTGTACTGATCATTACCTGCAAGTATCATCAAGATTGGGTGAAAAAATATTTGCTGAGATTTCAGGAAACTCGTAGTTTTACGGAAGCTTGGCAACCCCTTTCAATGAAAGTGATTCTCGTCAGGCTCTGCTTGGGGATACTTCAATAGGACACAAACCATAGCGATAGAACTTGGAACTACATTATTGTGCCAAGTTTCAAAGAATTAGCACAAACCGTGTTTGATTTAGAGTTCCAAATACATGTATCCATATAGGAGAAAACAGAGTGAAACCTAAACATGAAAACGGTTACTGCAAAGGAACGGTTTAACCTAGAAGAACGAAATTTGGTGAGCCAAGTGGGATTGGTGTACTGATCAGGACCTGCAAGTATCATCAAGATTGGGTGAAAAAATGTTTGCTGAGATTTCAGGAAACTCGTAGATTTTTGGAAGCTTGGCAACCCCTTTCAATGAAAGTGATTCTCGTAGGTCTCTGCTTGGGGCTACTTCAATAGGACACAAACCATAGCGATAGAACTTGGAACTACATTATTGTGCCAAGTTTCAAAGAGCTAGCACAAACCGTGTTTGATTTAGAGTTCCAACTACATGTATCCATATTTGAGAAAACAGAGTGAAACCTAAACATGAAAACGGTTACTGCAAAGGAACGGTTTAACCTAGAAGAACGAAATTTGGTGAGCCAAGTGGGATTGGATTACTGATCATTACCTGCAAGTATCATCAAGATTGGTGAAAAAATGTTTGCTGAGATTTCAGGAAACTCGTAGTTTTATTGGAAGCTTGGCAACCCCTTTCAATGAAAGTGATTCTCGTCAGTCTCTGCTTGGGGCTACTTCAATAGGACACAAACCATAGCCATAGAACTTGGAACTACATTATTGTGCCAAGTTTTAAAGAGCTATCACAAACTGTGTTTGATTTAGAGTTCCAACTACATGTATCCATATAGGAGAAAACAGAGTGAAACCTAAACATGAAAATGGTTACTGCAAAGGAACGACTTAACCTAGAAGAACGAAATTTGGTGAGCCAAGTGGGATTGGTGTACAGATCATTACCTGCAAGTATCATCCAGATTGGGTGAAAAATTTTTGCTGAGATTTCAGGAAACTCGTAGTTTTACGGAAGCTTGGCATCCCCTTTCAATGAAAGTGTTTCTCGTCAGTCTCTGATTCGGGCTACTTCAATAGGACACAAACCATAGCGATAGAACTTGGAACTACATTATTGTACCAAGTTTCAAAGAGCTAGCACAAACCGTGTTTGATTTAGAGTTTCAAATATATGTATCCATATAGGAGAAAACAGAGTGAAACCTAAACATGAAAACGGTTACTGCAAAGGAACGGTGTAACCTAGAAGAACGAAATTTGGTGAGCCAAGTGGGATTGGTATACTAATCATTACCTGCAAGTATCATCAAGATTGGTGAAAAAATGTTTGCTGAGATTTCAGGAAACTCGTAGTTTTTTGGAAGCTTGGCAACCCCTTTCAATGAAAGTGATTCTCGTCAGTCTCTGCTTGGGGCTACTTCAATAGGACACAAACCATAGCCATAGAACTTGGAACTACATTATTGTGCCAAGTTTCAAAGAGCGAGCACAAACCGTGTTTGATTTAGAGTTCCAACTACATATATCCACATAGGAGAAAACAGAGTGAAACCTAAACATGAAAACGGTTACTACAAA
Organism: Urocitellus parryii; assembly: GCF_045843805.1. NCBI lineage: Eukaryota > Metazoa > Chordata > Mammalia > Rodentia > Sciuridae > Urocitellus > Urocitellus parryii. The sequence goes on along the minus strand of NW_027553961.1, from coordinate 17,135 downwards.
TGAACGGTTTAACCTAGAAGAACGAAATTTGGTGAGCCAAGTGGGATTGGTGTACTGATCATTACCTGCAAGTATCATCAAGTTTGGGTGAAAAAATATTTGCTGAGATTTCCGGAAACTAGTAGTTTTTTGGAAGCTTTGCAACCTGTTTCAATGAATGGGATTCTCGTCAGTCTCTGCTTGGGGCTACTTCAATAGGACACAAACCATAGCGATAGAACTTGGAACTACATTATTGTGCAGGGTTTCAAAGAGCTAGCACATACCGTGTTTGATTTAGAGTTCCAACTACATATATCCATATAGGAGAAACCAGAGTGAAACCGAAACATGAAAACGGTTGCTACAAAGGAACGGTTTAACCTAGAAGAACAAAATTTAGTGAGCCAAGTGGGATTGGTGTACTGATCATTATCTGCAAGTATCATCAAGATTGGTGAAAAAATGTTTGCTGAGATTTCAGGAAACTCGTAGTTTTTTGGAATATTGGCAACTCCTTTCAATGAAAGTGATTCTCATCAGTCTCTGCTTGGGGCTACTTCAATAGGACACAAACCATAGCCATAGAACTTGGAACTACATTATTGTGCCAAGTTTCAAAGAGCTAGCACAAACCGTGTTTCATTTAGAGTTCCAACTACATGTATCCGTATAGGAGAAAACAGAGTGAAACCTAAACATGAAAACGGTTACTGCAGAGGAATGGTTTAACCTAGAAGAACAAAATTTGGTGAACCAAGTGGGATTGGTGTACTGATCATTACCTGCAAGTATCATCAAGATTGGGTGAAAAAATGTTTGCTGAGTTTTCAGGAAACTCGTAGTTTTACGGAAGCTTGGCAACCACTTTCAATGAAAGTGATTTTCATCAGTCTCTGCTTGGGGCTACTGCAATAGGACACAAACCATAGCGATAGAACTTGGAACTACATTATTGTGCCAAGTTTCAAAGAATTAGCACAAACCGTGTTTGATTTAGAGTTCCAACTACATGTATCCATATAGGAGAAAACAGAGTGAAACCTAAACATGAAAACCGTTCCTGAAAGGAACGGTTTAACCTAGAAGAACGAAATTTGGTGAGCCAAGTGGGATTGGATTACTGATCATTACCTGCAAGTATCATCAAGATTGGTGAAAAAATGTTTGGTGAGATTTCAGGAAACTCGTAGTTTTTTTGGAAGCTTGGCAACCCCTTTCAATGAAAGTGATTCTCGTCAGTCTCTGCTTGGATCTACTTCAATAGGACACAAACCATAGCCATAGAACTTGGAACTAGATTATTGTGCCAAGTTTCAAAGAGCTAGCACAAACCGTGTTTGATTTAGAGTTCCAACTACATGTATCCATATAGGAGAAAACAGAGTGAAACCTAAACATGAAAACGGTTGCTAAAAAGGAACGGTTTAACCTAGAAAAACGAAATTTGGTGAGCCAAGTGGGATTGGTGTACTGATCATTACCTGCAAGTATCATCAAGATTGGGTGAAAAAATGTTTGCTGAGATTTCAGGAAACTCGTAGTTTTTTGGAAGCTTGGCAACCAATTTCAATGAATGTGATTCTCGTCAGTCTCTGCTTGGGGCTACTTCAATAGGATACAAACCATAGCGATAGAACTTGGAACTACATTATTGTGCCAAGTTTCAAAGAGCTAGAACAAACCGTGTTTGATTTAGAGTTCCAACTACATGTATCCATATAGGAGAAAACAGAGTGAAACCTAAACATGAAAACGGTTACTGCAAAGGAACGGTTTAACCTAGAAGAACTAAATTTGGTGAGCCACGTGGGATTGGTGTACTGATCATTACCTGCAAGTATCATCAAGATTGGGTGAAAAAACGTTTGCTTAGATTTAAGGAAACTCGTAGTTTTACGGAAGCTTGGCAACCCCTTTCAATGAAAGTGATTCTCGTCAGTCTCTGCTTCGGGCTACTTCAATAGGACACAAACCATAGCGATAGAACTTGGAACTACATTATCGTGCAGGGTTTCAAAGAGCTAGCACACACCATGTTTGATTTAGAGTTCCAACTACATGTATCCATATAGGAGAAAACAGAGTGAAACCTAAACATGAAAACGGTTACTGCAAAGGAACGGTTTAACCTAGAAGAACGAAATTTGGTGAGCCAAGTGGGATTAGTGTACTGATCACTACCTGCAAGTATCATCAAGATTGGGTGAAAAAATGTTTGCTGAGATTTCAGGAAACTCGTAGTTTTTTGGAAGCTTGGCAACCAATTTCAATGAATGTGATTCTCGTCAGTCTCTGCTTGGGGCTACTTCAAAAGGATACAAACCATAGCGATAGAACTTGGAGCTACATTATTGTGCCAAGTTTCAAAGAGCTAGCAAAAACCGTGTTTGATTTAGAGTTCCAACTACATGTATCCATATAGGAGTAAACAGAGTGAAACCTAAACATGAAAACGGTTGCTAAAAAGGAACGGTTTAACCTAGAAGAACGAAATTTGGTGAGCCAAGTGGGATTGGTGTACTGAAATTACCTGCAAGTATCATCAAGATTGGGTAAAAAAACGTTTGCTTAGATTTAAGGAAATACTAGTTTTTTTGAAGCTTGGCAACCCCTTTCAATAAAAGTGATTCTCGTCAGTCTCTGCTTGGGGCTACTTCAATAGGACACAAACCATAGTGATGGAACTTGCAACTACATTATTGTGCAAAGTTTCAAAGAGCTATCACAAACCGTGTTTGATTTAGAGTTCCAAATATATGTATCCATATAGGAGAAAACAGAGTGAAACCTAAACATGAAAACGGTTACTGCAAAGGAACGGTGTAACCTAGAAGAACGAAATTTGGTGAGCCAAGTGGGATTGGTATACTAATCGTTACCTGCAAGTATCATCAAGATTGGTGAAAAAATGTTTGCTGAGATTTCAGGAAACTCGTAGTTTTTTGGAAGCTTGGCAACCCCTTTCAATGAAAGTGATTCTCGTCAGTCTCTGCTTGGGGCTACTTCAATAGGACACAAACCATAGCGATAGAACTTGGAACTACATTATTGTGCCAAGTTTCAAAGAGCTAGCACAAACCGCGTTTGATTAAGAGTTCCAACTACATATATCCATACAGGAGAAAACAGAGTGAAACCTAAACATGAAAACGGTTGCTACAAAGGAATGGTTTAACCTCGAAGAACTAAATTTGGTGAGCCAAGTGGGATTGGTGTACTGATCATTACCTGCAAGTATCATCAAGATTGGTGAAAAAATGTTTGCTGAGATTTCAGGAAACTCGTAGTTTTTTGGAAGCTTGGCAACCCCTTTCAATGAAAGTGATTCTCGTCAGTCTCTGCTTGGGGCTACTTAAATGGGACACAAACCATAGCCATAGAACTTGGAACTACATTATTGTGCCAAGTTTCAAAGAGGTAGCACACACTGTGTTTGATTTAGAGTTCCAACTACATGTATCCATATAGCAGAAAACAGAGTGAAACCTAAACATGAAAACGGTTACTGCAAAGGAACGGTTTAACCTAGAAGAACGAAATTTGGTGAGCCAAGTGGGATTGGATTACTGATCATTACCTGGAAGTATCATCAAGATTGGTGAAAAAATGTTTGCTGAGATTTCAGGAAACTCGTAGTTTTTTTGGAAGCTTGGCAACCCCTTTCAATGAAAGTGACTCTCGTCAGTCTCTGCTTGGGGCTACTTCAATAGGACATAAACCATAGCGATAGAACTTGGAACTACATTATTGTGCCAAGTTTCAAAGAGCTAGCACAAACCGCGTTTGATTTAGAGTTCCAACTACTTGTATCCATATAGGAGAAAACAGAGTGAAACCTAAACATGAAAACGGTTACTGCAAAGGAACGGTTTAACCTAGAAGAACGAAATTTGGTGAGCCAAGTGGGATTGGTGTACTGATCATTATCTGCAAGTATCATGAAGATTGGGTGAAAAAATGTTTGCTGAGATTTCAGGAAACTCGTAGTTTTTGGGAAGCTTGGCAACCCCTTTCAATGTAAGTGATTCTCGTCAGTCTCTGCTTGGGGCTACTTCAATAGGACACAAACCATAGCCATAGAAGTTGGAACTACATTATTGTGCCAAGTTTCAAAGAGCTAGCACAAACCGTGTTTGATTTAGAGTTCCAACTACATGTATCCATATAGGAGAAAACAGAGTGAAACCTAAACATGAAAACGGTTACTGCAAAGGAACGGTTTAACCTAGAAGAACGAAATTTGGTGAGCCAAGTGGGATTGGTGTACTGATCATTACCTGCAAGTATCATCAAGATTGGGTGAAAAAATGTTTGCTGAGATTTCAGGAAACTCGTAGTTTTTTGGAAGCTTGGCAACCCCTTTCAATGAAAGTGATTCTCGTCAGTCTCTGCTTGAGGCTACTTCAATAGGACAAAAACCATAGCGATAGAACTTGGAACTACATTATTGTGCCAAGTTTCAAAGAATTAGCACAAACCGTGTTTGATTTAGAGTTCCAACTACATATATCCATATAGGAGAAAACAGAGTGAAACCTAAACATGAAAACGGTTACTGCAAAGGAACGGTTTAACCTAGAAGAACGAAATTTGGTGAGCCAAGTGTGAATGGATTACTGATCATTACCTGCAAGTATCATCAAGATTGGTGAAAAAATGTTTGGTGAGATTTCAGGAAACTCGTAGTTTTTTTGGAAGCTTGGCAACCCCTTTCAATGTAAGTGATTCTCGTCAGTCTCTGCTTCGGGATACTTCAATAGGACACAAACCATAGCCATAGAACTTGGAACTACATTATTGTGCCAAGTTTCAAAGAGCTAGCACAAACCGTTTTTGATTTAGAGTTCCAACTACATGTATCCATATAGGAGAACCCAGAGTGAAACCTAAACATGAAAACGGTTACTGCAAAGGAACGGTTTAACCTAGAAGAACGAAATTTGGTGAGCCAAGTGGGATTGGATTACTGATCATTACCTGCAAGTATCATCAAGATTGGTGAAAAAATGTTTGGTGAGATTTCAGGAAACTCATAGTTTTTTTGGAAGGTTGGCAACCCCTTTCAATGAAAGTGATTCTCGTCAGTCTCTGCTTGGGGCTACTTCAATAGGACAGAAACCACAGCGATAGAACTTGGAACTACATTATTGTGCCAAGTTTCAAAGAATTAGCACAAACCGTGTTTGATTTAGAGTTCCAACTACATGTATCCATATAGGAGAAAACAGAGTGAAACCTAAACATGAAAACGGTTACTGCAAAGGAACGGTTTAACCTAGAAGAACTAAATTTGGTGAGCCAAGTGGGATTGGTGTACTGATCATTACCTGCAAGTATCATCAAGATTGGTGAAAAAATGTTTGCTGAGATTTCAGGAAACTCGTAGTTTTTTGGATGCTTGGCAACCCCTTTCAATGAAAGTGATTCTCGTCAGTCTCTGCTTGGGGCTACTTCAATAGGACACAAACCATAGCAACAGAACTTGGAACTACATTATTTTGCCAAGTTTCAAAGAGCTAGCATAAACCGTGTTTTATTTAGAGTTCCAACTACATGTATCCATATAGGAGAAAACAGAGTGAAACCTAAACATGAAAACGGTTACTGCAAAGGAACGGTTTAACCTAGAAGAACGAAATTTGGTGAGCCAAGTGGGATTGGTGTACTGATCTTTACCTGCAAGTATCATCAAGATTGGGTGAAAAAATGTTTGCTGAGATTTCAGGAAACTCGTAGTTTTACTTAAGCTTGGCAACCAATTTTAATGAATGTGATTCTCGTCAGTCTCTGCTTGGGGCTACTTCAATAGGATACAAACCATAGCGATAGAACTTGGAACTACATTATTGTGCCAAGTTTCAAAGAGCTAGCACAAACCGCGTTTGATTTAGAGTTCCAACTACATGTATCCATATAGGAGAAAACAGAGTGAAACCTAAACATGAAAATGATTGCTAAAAAGGAACGGTTTAACCTAGAAGAACGAAATTTGGTGAGCCAATTGGGATTGGTGTACTGATCATTATCTGCAAGTATCATCAAGATTGGTGAAAAAATGTTTGCTGAGATTTCAGGAAACTCGTAGTTTTTTGGAAGCTTGGCAACCCCTTTCAATGAAAGTGATTCTCGTCAGTCTCTGCTTGGGGCTACTTCCATCGGACACAAACCATAGCGATAGAACTTGGAACTACATTATTGTGCCAAGTTTCAAAGAGCTAGCACAAACCGTCTTTGATTTAGAGTTCCAACTACACGTATCCAGATAGGAGAAAAACAGAGTGAAACCTAAACATGAAAACGGTTGCTAAAAAGGAACGGTTTAACCTAGAAGAACGAAATTTGGTGAGCCAAGTGGGATTGGTGTACTGAAATTACCTGCAAGTATCATCAAGATTGGGTAAAAAAACGTTTGCTTAGATTTAAGGAAATACTAGTTTTTTTGAAGCTTGGCAACCCCTTTCAATAAAAGTGATTCTCGTCAGTCTCTGCTTGGGGCTACTTCAATAGGACACAAACCATAGTGATGGAACTTGCAACTACATTATTGTGCAAAGTTTCAAAGAGCTATCACAAACCGTGTTTGATTTAGAGTTCCAAATATATGTATCCATATAGGAGAAAACAGAGTGAAACCTAAACATGAAAACGGTTACTGCAAAGGAACGGTGTAACCTAGAAGAACGAAATTTGGTGAGCCAAGTGGGATTGGTATACTAATCGTTACCTGCAAGTATCATCAAGATTGGTGAAAAAATGTTTGCTGAGATTTCAGGAAACTCGTAGTTTTTTGGAAGCTTGGCAACCCCTTTCAATGAAAGTGATTCTCGTCAGTCTCTGCTTGGGGCTACTTCAATAGGACACAAACCATAGCGATAGAACTTGGAACTACATTATTGTGCCAAGTTTCAAAGAGCTAGCACAAACCGCGTTTGATTAAGAGTTCCAACTACATATATCCATACAGGAGAAAACAGAGTGAAACCTAAACATGAAAACGGTTGCTACAAAGGAATGGTTTAACCTCGAAGAACTAAATTTGGTGAGCCAAGTGGGATTGGTGTACTGATCATTACCTGCAAGTATCATCAAGATTGGTGAAAAAATGTTTGCTGAGATTTCAGGAGACTCGTAGTTTTTTGGAAGCTTGGCAACCCCTTTCAATGAAAGTGATTCTCGTCAGTCTCTGCTTGGGGCTACTTAAATGGGACACAAACCATAGCCATAGAACTTGGAACTACATTATTGTGCCAAGTTTCAAAGAGGTAGCACACACTGTGTTTGATTTAGAGTTCCAACTACATGTATCCATATAGCAGAAAACAGAGTGAAACCTTAACATGAAAACGGTTACTGCAAAGGAACGGTTTAACCTAGAAGAACGAAATTTGGTGAGCCAAGTGGGATTGGATTACTGATCATTACCTGCAAGTATCATCAAGATTGGTGAAAAAATGTTTGCTGAGATTTCAGGAAACTCGTAGTTTTTTTGGAAGCTTGGCAACCCCTTTCAATGAAAGTGACTCTCGTCAGTCTCTGCTTGGGGCTACTTCAATAGGACATAAACCATAGCGATAGAACTTGGAACTACATTATTGTGCCAAGTTTCAAAGAGCTAGCACAAACCGCGTTTGATTTAGAGTTCCAACTACTTGTATCCATATAGGAGAAAACAGAGTGAAACCTAAACATGAAAACGGTTACTGCAAAGGAACGGTTTAACCTAGAAGAACGAAATTTGGTGAGCCAAGTGGGATTGGTGTACTGATCATTATCTGCAAGTATCATGAAGATTGGGTGAAAAAATGTTTGCTGAGATTTCAGGAAACTCGTAGTTTTTGGGAAGCTTGGCAACCCCTTTCAATGTAAGTGATTCTCGTCAGTCTCTGCTTGGGGCTACTTCAATAGGACACAAACCATAGCCATAGAACTTGGAACTACATTATTGTGCCAAGTTTCAAAGAGCTAGCACAAACCGTGTTTTATTTAGAGTTCCAACTACATGTATCCATATAGGAGAAAACAGAGTGAAACCTAAACATGAAAACGGTTACTGCAATGGAACGGTTTAACCTAGAAGAACGAAATTTGGTGAGCCAAGTGGGATTGGTGTACTGATCTTTACCTGCAAGTATCATCAAGATTGGGTGAAAAAATGTTTGCTGAGATTTCAGGAAACTCGTAGTTTTACTTAAGCTTGGCAACCAATTTTAATGAATGTGATTCTCGTCAGTCTCTGCTTGGGGCTACTTCAATAGGATACAAACCATAGCGATAGAACTTGGAACTACATTATTGTGCCAAGTTTCAAAGAGCTAGCACAAACCGCGTTTGATTTAGAGTTCCAACTACATGTATCCATATAGGAGAAAACAGAGTGAAACCTAAACATGAAAACGATTGCTAAAAAGGAACGGTTTAACCTAGAAGAACGAAATTTGGTGAGCCAAGTGGGATTGGTGTACTGATCATTATCTGCAAGTATCATCAAGATTGGTGAAAAAATGTTTGCTGAGATTTCAGGAAACTCGTAGTTTTTTGGAAGCTTGGCAACCCCTTTCAATGAAAGTGATTCTCGTCAGTCTCTGCTTGGGGCTACTTCCATCGGACACAAACCATAGCGATAGAACTTGGAACTACATTATTGTGCCAAGTTTCAAAGAGCTAGCACAAACCGTCTTTGATTTAGAGTTCCAACTACACGTATCCAGATAGGAGAAAAACAGAGTGAAACCTAAACATGAAAACGGTTGCTAAAAAGGAACGGTTTAACCTAGAAGAACGAAATTTGGTGAGCCAAGTGGGATTGGTGTACTGAAATTACCTGCAAGTATCATCAAGATTGGGTAAAAAAACGTTTGCTTAGATTTAAGGAAATACTAGTTTTTTTGAAGCTTGGCAACCCCTTTCAATAAAAGTGATTCTCGTCAGTCTCTGCTTGGGGCTACTTCAATAGGACACAAACCATAGTGATGGAACTTGCAACTACATTATTGTGCAAAGTTTCAAAGAGCTATCACAAACCGTGTTTGATTTAGAGTTCCAAATATATGTATCCATATAGGAGAAAACAGAGTGAAACCTAAACATGAAAACGGTTACTGCAAAGGAACGGTGTAACCTAGAAGAACGAAATTTGGTGAGCCAAGTGGGATTGGTATACTAATCGTTACCTGCAAGTATCATCAAGATTGGTGAAAAAATGTTTGCTGAGATTTCAGGAAACTCGTAGTTTTTTGGAAGCTTGGCAACCCCTTTCAATGAAAGTGATTCTCGTCAGTCTCTGCTTGGGGCTACTTCAATAGGACACAAACCATAGCGATAGAACTTGGAACTACATTATTGTGCCAAGTTTCAAAGAGCTAGCACAAACCGCGTTTGATTAAGAGTTCCAACTACATATATCCATACAGGAGAAAACAGAGTGAAACCTAAACATGAAAACGGTTGCTACAAAGGAATGGTTTAACCTCGAAGAACTAAATTTGGTGAGCCAAGTGGGATTGGTGTACTGATCATTACCTGCAAGTATCATCAAGATTGGTGAAAAAATGTTTGCTGAGATTTCAGGAAACTCATAGTTTTTTGGAAGCTTGGCAACCCCTTTCAATGAAAGTGATTCTCGTCAGTCTCTGCTTGGGGCTACTTAAATGGGACACAAACCATAGCCATAGAACTTGGAACTACATTATTGTGCCAAGTTTCAAAGAGGTAGCACACACTGTGTTTGATTTAGAGTTCCAACTACATGTATCCATATAGCAGAAAACAGAGTGAAACCTAAACATGAAAACGGTTACTGCAAAGGAATGGTTTAACCTAGAAGAACGAAATTTGGTGAGCCAAGTGGGATTGGATTACTGATCATTACCTGCAAGTGTCATCAAGATTGGTGAAAAAATGTTTGCTGAGATTTCAGGAAACTCGTAGTTTTTTTGGAAGCTTGGCAACCCCTTTCAATGAAAGTGACTCTCGTCAGTCTCTGCTTGGGGCTACTTCAATAGGACATAAACCATAGCGATAGAACTTGGAACTACAATATTGTGCCAAGTTTCAAAGAGCTAGCACAAACCGCGTTTGATTTAGAGTTCCAACTACTTGTATCCATATAGGAGAAAACAGAGTGAAACCTAAACATGAAAACGGTTACTGCAAAGGAACGGTTTAACCTAGAAGAACGAAATTTGGTGAGCCAAGTGGGATTGGTGTACTGATCATTATCTGCAAGTATCATGAATATTGGGTGAAAAAATGTTTGCTGAGATTTCAGGAAACTCGTAGTTTTTGGGAAGCTTGGCAACCCCTTTCAATGTAAGTGATTCTCGTCAGTCTCTGCTTGGGGCTACTTCAATAGGACACAAACCATAGCCATAGAACTTGGAACTACATTATTGTGCCAAGTTTCAAAGAGCTAGCACAAACCGTGTTTGATTTAGAGTTCCAACTACATGTATCCATATAGGAGAAAACAGAGTGAAACCTAAACATGAAAACGGTTACTGCAAAGGAACGGTTTAACCTAGAAGAACGAAATTTGGTGAGCCAAGTGGGATTGGTGTACTGATCATTACCTGCAAGTATCATCAAGATTGGGTGAAAAAATGTTTGCTGAGATTTCAGGAAACTCGTAGTTTTTTGGAAGCTTGGCAACCCCTTTCAATGAAAGTGATTCTCGTCAGTCTCTGCTTGAGGCTACTTCAATAGGACACAAACCATAGCGATAGAACTTGGAACTACATTATTGTGCCAAGTTTCAAAGAATTAGCACAAACCGTGTTTGATTTAGAGTTCCAACTACATATATCCATATAGGAGAAAACAGAGTGAAACCTAAACATGAAAACGGTTCCTGCAAAGGAACGGTTTAACCTAGAAGAACGAAATTTGGTGAGCCAAGTGTGAATGGATTACTGATCATTACCTGCAAGTATCATCAAGATTGGTGAAAAAATGTTTGGTGAGATTTCAGGAAACTCGTAGTTTTTTTGGAAGCTTGGCAACCCCTTTCAATGTAAGTGATTCTCGTCAGTCTCTGCTTCGGGATACTTCAATAGGACACAAACCATAGCCATAGAACTTGGAACTACATTATTGTGCCAAGTTTCAAAGAGCTAGCACAAACCGTTTTTGATTTAGAGTTCCAACTACATGTATCCATATAGGAGAACCCAGAGTGAAACCTAAACATGAAAACGGTTACTGCAAAGGAACGGTTTAACCTAGAAGAACGAAATTTGGTGAGCCAAGTGGGATTGGATTACTGATCATTACCTGCAAGTATCATCAAGATTGGTGAAAAAAGGTTTGGTGAGATTTCAGGAAACTCATAGTTTTTTTGGAAGGTTGGCAACCCCTTTCAATGAAAGTGATTCTCGTCAGTCTCTGCTTGGGGCTACTTCAATAGGACAGAAACCACAGCGATAGAACTTGGAACTACATTATTGTGCCAAGTTTCAAAGAATTAGCACAAACCGTGTTTGATTTAGAGTTTCAACTACATGTATCCATATAGGAGAAAACAGAGTGAAACCTAAACATGAAAACGGTTACTGCAAAGGAACGGTTTAACCTAGAAGAACTAAATTTGGTGAGCCAAGTGGGATTGGTGTGCTGATCATTACCTGCAAGTATCATCAAGATTGGTGAAAAAATGTTTGCTGAGATTTCAGGAAACTCGTAGTTTTTTGGATGCTTGGCAACCCCTTTCAATGAAAGTGATTCTCGTCAGTCTCTGCTTGGGGCTACTTCAATAGGACACAAACCATAGCCACAGAACTTGGAACTACATTATTTTGCCAAGTTTCAAAGAGCTAGCATAAACCGTGTTTTATTTAGAGTTCCAACTACATGTATCCATATAGGAGAAAACAGAGTGAAACCTAAACATGAAAACGGTTACTGCAAAGGAACGGTTTAACCTAGAAGAACGAAATTTGGTGAGCCAAGTGGGATTGGTGTACTGATCTTTACCTGCAAGTATCATCAAGATTGGGTGAAAAAATGTTTGCTGAGATTTCAGGAAACTCGTAGTTTTACTTAAGCTTGGCAACCAATTTTAATGAATGTGATTCTCGTCAGTCTCTGCTTGGGGCTACTTCAATAGGATACAAACCATAGCGATAGAACTTGGAACTACATTTATTGTGCCAAGTTTCAAAGAGCTAGCACAAACCGCGTTTGATTTAGAGTTCCAACTACATGTATCCATATAGGAGAAAACAGAGTGAAACCTAAACATGAAAACGATTGCTAAAAAGGAACGGTTTTAACCTAGAAGAACGAAATTTGGTGAGCCAAGTGGGATTGGTGTACTGATCATTATCTGCAAGTATCATCAAGATTGGTGAAAAAATGTTTGCTGAGATTTCAGGAAACTCGTAGTTTTTTGGAAGCTTGGCAACCCCTTTCAATGAAAGTGATTCTCGTCAGTCTCTGCTTGGGGCTACTTCCATCGGACACAAACCATAGCGATAGAACTTGGAACTACATTATTGTGCCAAGTTTCAAAGAGCTAGCACAAACCGTCTTTGATTTAGAGTTCCAACTACACGTATCCAGATAGGAGAAAAACAGAGTGAAACCTAAACCTGAAAACGGTTACTGCAAAGGAACGGTTTAACCTAGAAGAACGAAATTTGGTGAGCCAAGTGGGATTGGTGTACTGATCATTACCTGCAAGTATCATCAAGATTGGGTGAAAAAATGTTTGCTGAGATTTCAGGAAACTCGTAGTTTTTTGGAAGCTTGGCAACCAATTTCAATGAATGTGATTCGAGTCAGCCTCTGCTTGGGGCTACTTCAATAGGATACAAACCATAGCGATAGAACTTGGAACTACATTATTGTGCCAAGTTTCAAAGAGCTAGCACAAACCGCGTTTGATTTAGAGTTCCAACTACATGTATCCATATAGGAGAAAACAGAGTGAAACCTAAACATGAAAACGGTTGCTAAAAAGGAACGGTTTAACTTAGAAGAACGAAATTTTGGTGAGCCAAGTGGGATTGGTGTACTGATCAATTATCTGCAAGTATCATCAAGATTGGTGAAAAAATGTTTGCTGAGATTTCAGGAAACTCGTAGTTTTTTGGAAGCTTGGCAACCCCTTTGAATGAAAGTGATTCTCGTCAGTCTCTGCTTTGGGCTACTTCAATAGGACACAAACCATAGCCATAGAACTTGGAACTACATTATTGTGCCAATTTTCAAAGAGCTAGCACAAAACCGTGTTTGATTTAGAATTCCAACTACATGTATCCATATAGGAGAAAACAGAGTGAAACCTAAACATGAAAACGGTTACTGCAAAGGAACGGTTTAACCTAGAAGAACGAAATTTGGTGAGCCAAGTGGGATTGGTGTACTGATCATGACCTGCATGTATCATCAAGATTGGGTGAAAAAAATGTTTGCTGAGATTTCAGGAAACTCGTAGATTTTTGGAAGCTTGGCAACCCCTTTCAATGAAAGTGATTCTCGTAGGTCTCTGCTTGGGGCTACTTCAATAGGACACAAACCATAGAGATAGAACTTGGAACTACATTATTGTGCCAAGTTTCAAAGAGCTAGCACAAACCGTGTTTGATTTAGAGTTCCAACTACATGTATCCATATAGGAGAAAACAGAGTGAAACCTAAACATGAAAACGGTTACTGCAAAGGAACGGTTTAACCTAGAAGAACGAAATTTGGTGAGCCAAGTGGGATTGTTGTACTGATCATTACCTGCAAGTATCATCAAGATTGGGTGAAAAAATGTTTGCTGAGATTTCAGGAAACTCGTAGTTTTTTTGGAAGCTTGGCAACCCCTTTCAATGAAAGTGATTCTCGTCAGTCTCTGCTTGAGGCTACTTCAATAGGACACAAACCATAGCGATAGAACTTGGAACTACATTATTGTGCCAAGTTTCAAAGAATTAGCACAAACCGTGTTTGATTTAGAGTTCCAACTACATATATCCATATAGGAGAAAACAGAGTGAAACCTAAACATGAAAACGGTTCCTGCAAAGGAACGGTTTAACCTAGAAGAACGAAATTTGGTGAGCCAAGTGTGAATGGATTACTGATCATTACCTGCAAGTATCATCAAGATTGGTGAAAAAATGTTTGGTGAGATTTCAGGAAACTCGTAGTTTTTTGGAAGCTTGGCAACCCCTTTCAATGAAAGTGATTCTCGTCAGTCTCTGCTTGAGGCTACTTCAATAGGACACAAACCATAGCGATAGAACTTGGAACTACATTATTGTGCCAAGTTTCAAAGAGCTAGCACAAACCGTGTTTGATTTAGAGTTCCAAATACATGTATCCATATAGGAGAAAACAGAGTGAAACCTAAACATGAAAACGGTTACTGCAAATGAACGGTTTAACCTAGAAGAACGAAATTTGGTGAGCCAAGTGGGATTGGTGTACTGATCATTACCTGCAAGTATCATCAAGATTGGGTGAAAAATGTTTGCTGAGATTTCAGGAAACTCGTAGTTTTACTTAAGCTTGGCAACCAATTTCAATGAATGTGATTCTCGTCAGTCTCTGCTTGGGGCTACTTCCATCGGACACAAACCATAGCGATAGAACTTGGAACTACATTATTGTGCCAAGTTTCAAAGAGCTAGCACAAACCGCGTTTGATTTAGAGTACCAACTACATGTATCCATATAGGAGAAAATAGAGGGAAACCTAAACATGAAAACGGTTGCTACAAAGGAACGGTTTTAACCTAGAAAAACGAAATTTGGTGAGCCAAGTGGGATTGATGTACTGATAATTATCTGCAAGTATCATCAAGATTGGTGAAAAATGTTTGCTGAGATTTCAGGAAACTCGTAGTTTTTTGGAAGCTTGGCAAACCCTTTCAATGAAAGTGATTCTCGTCAGTCTCTGCTTGGGGCTACTTCAATAGGACACAAACCATAGCCATAGAACTTGGAACTATATTATTGTGCCAAGTTTAAAAAGAGCTAGCACAAACCGTGTTTGATTTAGAGTTCCAACTACATGTATCCATATAGAGAAAACAGAGTGAAACCTAAACATGAAAACGGTTACTGCAAAGGAACGGTTTCACCTAGAAGAACGAAATTTGGTGAGCCAAGTGGGGATTGGTGTACTGATCATTACCTGCAAGTATCATCAAGATTGGGTGAAAAAATGTTTGCTGAGATTTCAGGAAACTCGTAGTTTTTTGGAAGCTTGGCAACCCCTTTCAATGAAAGTGATTCTCGTCAGTCTCTGCTTGGGGCTACTTCAATAGGACACAAACCATAGCCATAGAACTTGGAACTACATTATTGTGTTAAGTTTCAAAGAGCTAGCACAAACCGTGTTTGATTTAGAGTTCCAACTACATGTATCCATATAGGAGAAAACAGAGTGAAACCTAAACATGAAACGGTTACTGCAAAGGAACGTTTAACCTAGAAGAACGAAATTTGGTGAGCCAAGTGGGATTGGATTACTGATCATTACCTGCAAGTATCATCAAGATTGGTGAAAAAATGTTTGCTGAGATTTCAGGAAACTCGTAGTTTTACGGAAGCTTGGCAACCCCTTTCAATGAAAGTGATTCTCGTCAGTCTCTGCTTCGGGCTACTTCAATAGGACACAAACCATAGCGAGAGAACTTGGAACTACATTATTGTGCCAAGTTTCAAAGAATTAGCACAAACCGTGTTTGATTTAGAGTTCTAACTACATGTATCCATATAGAGAAAACAGAGTGAAACCTAAACATGAAAACGGTTACTGCAAAGGAACGGTTTCACCTAGAAGAACGAAATTTGGTGAACCAAGTGGGATTGGTGTACTGATCATTACCTGCAAGTATCATCAAGATTGGGTGAAAAAATGTTTGCTGAGATTTCAGGAAACTCGTAGTTTTTTGGAAGCTTGGCAACCAATTTCAATGAATGTGATTCTCGTCAGTCTCTGCTTGGGGCTACTTCAATAGGATACAAAACATAGCGATAGAACTTGGAACTACATTATTGTGCCAAGTTTCAAAGAGCTAGCACAAACCGTGTTTGATTTAGAGTTCCAACTACATGTATCCATATAGGAGAAAACAGAGTGAAACCTAAACATGAAAAAGGTTACTGCAAAGGAACGGTTTAACCTAGAAGAACGAAATTTGGTGAGCCAAGTGGGATTGGTGTACTGATCATGACCTGCATGTATCATCAAGATTGGGTGAAAAAATGTTTGCTGAGATTTCAGGAAACTCGTAGATTTTTGGAAGCTTGGCAACCCCTTTCAATGAAAGTGATTCTCGTAGGTCTCTGCTTGGGGCTACTTCAATAGGACACAAACCATAGAGATAGAATTTGGAACTACATTCTTGTACCAAGTTTCAAAGAGCTAGCACAAACCGTGTTTGATTTAGAGTTCCAACTACATGTATCCATATAGGAGAAAACAGAGTGAAACCTAAACATGAAAACGGTTCCTGCAAAGGGAACGGTTTAACCTAGAACAACGAAATTTGGTGAGCCAAGTGTGATTGGATTACTGATCATTACCTGCAAGTATTATCAAGATTGGTGAAAAAATGTTTGGTGAGATTTCAGGAAACTCGTAGTTTTTTTGAAGCTTGGCAACCCCTTTCAATGAAAGAGATTCTCGTCAGTCTCTGCTTCGGGCTACATCAATAGGACACAAACCATAGCCATAGAACTTGGAACTACATTATTGTGCCAAGTTTCATAGAGCTAGCACAAACCGTGTTTGATTTAGAGTTCCAACTACATGTATTCATATAGGAGAAAACAGAGTGAAACCTAAACATGAAAACGGTTACTTTAAAGGAACGGTTTAACCTAGAAGAACGAAATTTGGTGAGCCAAGTGGATTGGTGTACTGATCATGACCTGCATGTATCATCAAGATTGGGTGAAAAAATGTTTGCTGAGATTTCAGGAAACTCGTAGATTTTTGGAAGCTTGGCAACCCATTTCAATGAAAGTGATTCTCGTAGGTATCTGCTTGGGGGCTACTTCAATAGGACACAAACCATAGCCATAGAACTTGGAACTACATTATTGTGCCAAGTTTCAAAGAGCTAGCACAAACCGTGTTTGATTTAGAGTTCCAACTACATGTATCCATATAGGAGAAAACAGAGTGAAAACTAAACATGAAAACGGTTACTGCAAAG
>NW_027553960.1:0-24098 GCF_045843805.1 Urocitellus parryii | reverse complement strand
TAGAATATTCTTGGCATCAGAAGTAGGTGCCATGGGCCATGCTATCTCCTCTCCTCTGGCCTCCTTATTTCTTTTCCTTCTTTCCTATCACTGTCCTACTTTCTTCTACACTTGTGCACAAACTCGAAAATTGAGTTTCAGGCCATGTCTTTTGAAATTCTAACAGCAAGTCTCAATCTGTCTGATAGTTCACATTTTTCAGCATACTGTAAAAGAATAATGAGACTGTTAGGAAATACCTTCCTTAATGAAGAAACAACACCCCATAGCATGTGTTTACCATTATGCTAGAAAACACCTTCTAAATAAATATGAAGATAGAAAAAAAATGAAGAGAATCAAGGGAAAGGAAGCTCCATTTGCCCTACCGAGGATTTGATCTGGCCATATATTAGAGCAGAGATCTGATCTATGGTAGAAGAATTCCTTCATGAAAATAAACAAAATGGAGATGAGGATGGAGTGGCACCTGCCATCCTCCATTCCTCTAAGCCTGACCTAACTCCTTGTGGGGATCTGAACAATTCTTTCCTCATAACAAAATTATTTTCTAATAATTTTTTATTCTTCCATTAAGAATCATCTTATCATTTCTTGGTAAGCAAGATACATCTAAGTCTTACAGACCTTTCTTTGAGAAGCATTTGATATTATTAAGAGCTCATTACTGCACTTTTTTTCCAAAAGTCATGATTCTTATTGACTTTACTGATGAAACTATATTGATTAAAAAAATAAATAAAAATTGTTTTCTGGTTAATACAAAGACTAACAACTATGAGTAAATTTAATAATTTTTTTAGCAGATGGTTTTTTATGTGAGGATTTAGACCCTTTCAAATCTCTGAAAATGAAGGTGGGTGATATGATAGTAAATAACTGAGGTAAACTTTCCTTTCCATCCATTTTTTATTATCTTTCAAAATTTCTAAAAATAATCAATAACAATCTGAGGGAATATACAAGGATATTTTGTTGGTCTCAACAGAAGGCAGGTTTTTTCTGTAGCTAGCAAAGAAAGTCATCGCATGACCCTCTGATCCAGCCTAGCTCTCTGTATGTTCAGGGATGCTGAGCCAACTGAGTTCCAATACACAGTGCATGTATTGTTGACTATTCCTCCAAGTGTCCCCTGAAACTCCAGGCAGGACCGGTGGCAATTGCATATCATCTCATGCTACAAATGATGATGTGGGCCCCAAATCTACCATCTCACTAACTCTTTGATATTTTCAGAAAACAGATAAGCAAATGGGTCAGGATTGAGTTTCACACTCACTGGAGCATAGAAATTTAAATGATTGTTTCAACTTATGAAAAATAAAGTCAACTACTTCCATCAGTATCGGCTCTCATACTAAAAATCATCTGTGATTTTATATCCAAATTTAATTTTTTTTCAAATATGCTTTCCATCAATTTTTAGGCTTAGCTATAGATCCACTGTTCTCCACCCTGTTCTTTCTAAAAAACAGATTTTTCTTTTTCTCTAGAATAACTTGTTTTTGTATCCCTATGCCTTTCTTTCTTTGAATTTTTGTTGTTTTGTTTTGCTGGGTTGCCCTTAAGTAATTGGTTCACAAAAAGCCTAATTATCTTCATTCTTAAGCATCTACAAACCTCTTTATTTTGTTTTTACACTTGAATGCAATTTTTATGCTATTATCCCAGAACATTAAAGATGTGATTCCATTGCTCTCTGCTGCCTATATTATTGATAAAAATTCTAATGTCAATTTGATTCTTAGGTACCACTGATAAGTTTTTATTTATTTTTTCTCTAGGAAAGCTGTTAACTTTTTCTTTTCTATTTAGTTTTCTAAAGCTTCATGATGATATGCCTCAGGGTTGGTTTGTTTTGCACTAACCTTATCAGACTTGGGATTTTATTTTTACCTAGAAATTGAGTTTATTACTGGATTATTCTTTCTCTTTCATTTTCCCCCCCGTTTTTTCATTATGAAGCTGATAACTGATGGGCCCCAAAACTCCTGGAAGCCATTTCTTTGTCTCAGCTTTGCTCTCATATGTATACTCTTGCAGAGCCCACCTGCAATTGTTGTGGGCAACAGTGGAATTAATTTGTCATCCCCATGTGAGAGCTCTAGGTCCTTCGGGAAGCATTGTGTTACCTCAGGACCTTCTCCCATATCTGCAAGTCTACATTAGAGAACAGAATTTATAGACTTTGTTGGGAGGCATAAGTCCTTCTTCTCCTCTTCTGTCTTATCCTTTGGTGACAATGTGTCGAAGCCCTCCAGGACCAGGAACAGACTATCTCCTGGCTTTTAGGCTGCAGATTTCAGGTCATTGGCCTGGGAGCAGAGCTTGTGATCTGCTCTACAGACTGATAAAGAGAGAGCCCAAGGAGCCCAGCTGTGTTCTCCATCTTATTACTGTGAAACCTTCCTCAAGAATTTGTGGACTCCTAGCTTGGAACTTCTCAAGTACTCCACTAGGCCTCTGATGTTTTAGGGGTGTGTGTGTGTGTGTGCGCGCGCTTGCTTTGCTCTTTTCCTATCAATCTTGTTTCATTTACTTCTGTCCTTGAGAAATTTCTAAAAATCTGAAGTAATGAATAGCGTTAGTTTTTGCAGTGTGTGTGTGCGTGTGTGTGTGTGTGCGTGCGTGTGTGTGTGTGTGTGTGTGTGTGTGTATGTGTGTTACAAGATCTCCTCATAGATTTTTCTTGTTTTAGTTTGGAGGGGATATGGACATTTAAGCTTAGTTTATTGTTCAGACCATAAAAATTCTAAACCAATCAGCAGTGTCTTCAATAAGGTGTTCCAGCCTTACTCTCTGTTCGGAAGGCAGATCCATGGTTAAGGTTTTGCTCCGAACAAAATCATGGGTGAATCTTTCTCCAAGGACCTTTCTTCTCCAATCAAATAGAAAGGTTGGTAGATCTCCTGGTGTAAATAGAGTGATATCCAGGTCTAAATTTTATATTACCCAGCAATTCTTTTCCATAATACTTTTTATACTTATTTTATATTATTGGACCCACATACTTCCTGAATTGTAGATAATAGCTCTCTGCTTTGTGGATGGATAAACTGAGATGCAACATTGACTAAACACCTTGCATTCATAAGAACCTTGACACGATTACACTTGGAACCCAATTATCCCGATCTACTAGTTCAGTGACACTTAAATGCTTCTGTGGAGCAATATTTGTGATAGACCACACTCACATATTCACCACATTGCTCAGGGATTCCTACAAAAACTTTATCATTTAAAGAGCTTACTGAAGTGTCAAGTGTGGGCTGATACAAATCACTCTATTTACAAAATGATAGTAAACACTGAATGTTCTATTGCGCACTCACAGCCCTGGTGGGATTCTGGGATCTTCCCCATGTTACCTAAGTCATCTTCACAACTCTCTAATCAGTAAGGGGTGTGTTATTATCATCTTCATTCTACAGATGAAGAAACTGAGATGCTAGAGCCTTGTTCTAAACTAGAAATTAACAAAAGTCTGGGATTAAATTTGACCAGCAGAAATATCTTTTTGTTTTTTACTGTCCACAAACCAGGAAGAGATTTTACATTTTTAAAAATTGTTCACATTCTTAATGATTGCAAAAGTAACTACATAATATACTTGATTTTGCCTTCGTCTTGCAAAACTTAAAACACCATCTGACCCTTTAAAAAAAACGTGTGCCACCTTCAGAGAGCGCCTAACCATCAAGCTGTCATTCACATACTTCTGCATTTTTATTATTAGTTATAATTAGTTGTGGAACAGCTCAATGCTTGTGGGTTGAGGATGTGTAATTGGAAAGTGCTGCCCTAGGACACGTCGTTGGGTTTAGAGAGTGAAATCAGGAAATTTATGATTCTTATTGCTTTTCTTGCTTCTTTCCTCCTGCCTCATAAATAAGATCTTAATAGGTAGCATGTGTACATGTGTGCTTCTTAACTATTAGATTGAAGGGATAAAATCTCTCCCTCTCTCTTTATCCCATTTTAAATATGCCTAGTTTCTCCTAAGAAAACAGTGAACAGATCCTGCAGAGACAAAGGGAATCTGAAAGTCAGTCAGGAACCCTGAGAATCTTGACTGTCGTTTCCATAATCCATTTTTGCAGCTTTAATGGTGGCAGAGAAGGACTACAAAGGAGTAGGACAGGCACCTAACCTAATCTCTGGAACAGGGCTTCTGTGTGCACATTTCTTTGCAGGTAGGGAGAAGCATACCATATGCCATATTACTTGCAGGTACTTGGTATACGTACAACCATGGCAAATAAAACATTTTAGCTATTAGGAAACTGAGGCAGAAGGATCCCAGATCTGAGGGTAGCCTGTGCAATTTAGGAAGGTCCTGACTCAAAAATAAAATTATAAAGGCCTGTGAGCTGAGTTCAGTGGCACTTGGCTGTACTTCCACCAATTCAGAAGACTGAGGCAGGAGGATCACAAGTTTGAGGCCAGCCTCAGCAATTTAGCAAGACCCTGTTTCAAAATAATAAAAAGGGTTGGGGGTGTAGCTCAGTGGCAGAGCACCCCTGGGTTCAATCCCAAGTACTGATAGATAAGTAAATAAGAAAGCAACTAAGTAAGTAATTCATTTATAACATGTCACAATACCACTTTCAAGGAATGCTAATAGCTGTTTGAGGGGACAAGACATCTACATGCTTATATTTGCACATGTTTTGGTTAACCAAAGTTAAGATCCCTTAGTCAGAAATTCTCCTAGAGCTTATAATATGTGTATATTATCGGTCTAAAAGTGGAGTTTATTGCATATGGTGTGTTCTACAGTTACTAGATGAAAAGCAATTTTATTTATCTTATTGTTTGATTTTAGTCAAATGACATGTACTCTGGGGAACATAGTTTGGGAAAAATTAATACAGCAAAGTGATCTTTTTTCCACTAGAAAATTTTCTGGCCAGTGAATCAGTGCCAGTTAAGTCAGAGCCATTCCTCCTTGATAATACTGAGCCATAGTTATAAATACCCATTTGCCCAATTCTTCTTTCCTATGTTAGTTTCCATGCAAACCACAGCCTTCTGTGTGCATTTGACATTATATCATTCTTTCCTAATATACTTTTAGAACCATAAAATTTTCAAGTTGAAAACTGATTCTTCATCATGTCTCCTCTTGGTTTAGCTGTCTTGTGCACACTGGGTTACCTTAATCTAGTCAGCCAACTCTCGATATCACAACGTAAAAGAGTGACAGTTAATTTCAACCTAGGTGGTGACTTTTTGCTACATCAGACCTTAGAGGCCTTCTGTAAACCACTGGGTTGGAGGTGTACAACACATTACAGGGATGTCCAAAACCTTCTGGCAATTGAGGAAATTGTTCATGGCCGGCATAAAGTATCACTTGACATAAATAGACAGCTTGCTTTTGAAAGTCTATTTTACATTCTACTAAGGGATTGACTGCAACTGATTTTGGTGGTTTTCTTGGTTACAAACAATCTTCATATAAGAGAAAGCTACTGAATTCTCTAAATAAAGATCAGTCTCACCTGCCCTGACAACCTTTGGCAATCCTATCTTCATCACTGTGTGGCAGAAATCAGCATTGCCCGTTTACAGCAGGACTCCAAAAGAGAGAGCGAGCAATTTCCTTGTGCACATCAATTTCTCTTGTGTATGGGCAGCCTGTAGCTGTAATCAGATCTGTCAGCTCTTTGTAAAAGAATTGGAAAGTGGCCTTACTCATGTGGAAATCTAATAGCATCTAGTTGTCACTCCCTCTTGGCCATATCACTCCGTCCATCAGCGTGGTGTCCTGCCATAGTGGGCTGGGTCCCTGCCTGAAGAGATGCTATGGAATTTTGGCCACTTTGCTCACTCTTGCAGAATTCATGATCTACTCAGAGCTTTCCTTCTCCAGATTGACTTTTAGGAAATGATTTCATTAAGTCCCATGTATTTTAGTCTGTCAGTTACTAGTACAAATGCTGGTATCATAATTCATATGTTAAAAATCAACTAATGAAAGTAATTGAGGGATTGGAAATATATTCATTGTTTTTCCTTATTCTATGAAAAAAAAAAAGTGTGGTACTCTGTGGTATTAAAGTGTTACCCTCAGTCTTTCTTTATCTTTCGGCTTTCAGATTGTACCAAAAGAGAGGTAAGATTTTTAAAAAAAGAACTTCAAAGTATTGTCACAGCCACTCATTATCTTAGACATTAGATGCTAGCTAATTGATTTTCAAGCTTTTATTTTTCATCTCCATTATGTTATATATCTCAGCATATTTTTGTACTCTCTATTTATAGAGAGAAAGTATCAAATTTCTGGCTTTTGGCAGATCTGGTCAGTATATCAATACCTGTTAACAGAGCTTTTAAATATTGAAATCATGCTGCATGTTAAATGAAATCAATTTCAAAGTAAATTGAATTCCTGAATGAAGATGGGTGTATCTTTCCACAAGAAGGAATAAATGTTAAAGAGTTGCATGTACAAGCAGATCTTGAGGACATAAACTGAAGTGTCTATGGAACATAGATGTGGATGATAATGCAACAATCATTGTCAAGTGTCTTAAAGGTGAAATAGATTCAGTACAAGATGAAACATGGAAGAAAATACATAGATTTTAAAAATACAGAGTTTTTTTTTTTCCTGATAGCCAGCCAGTTGTCTTGATTTTAAAAGACCATTTGTATTGATCTTGAGCCTAATGCAGCTAGAATCTCCATCCATTACTTCAAACCAGGAAAGAAAAAAAGGAGGTTGAAGTAAGTAACATCTATAAAACAAATACCATATTTTAATTAGCTGGATCTGGTTATAGTTAATGGATGAACAGGATTCAAATACACAAGTTCTTAAATACTGAATACTGTAAACTTTTGTTAAACATACACTGTATATTGTGTTCCTAAAAGAGTAACTTTTACCTTATATCCCCTAGTTCTCTCTTCTTTCCCCATTTCTCTTTTCTATGCAAGGATTTTACTTGGTATATTTTAAGTATTAGTTATATTTGATTATTAGATAAAATGATCTTTTCAATTTGTGTTTGTTTTTATCTGAATTTATTTGGTGGTAAAATTCTTCTAAGAGTTTAACTGAAATGGATTTTGGTGGTCTTTTTTTGTAGAGAAAAACAGAAAATAAGAAAATATTAAGCAGCATGAAAGAACTGAATTTCCCCTGCCACACACACACACAGTGAGTTTTCTATTTTAATGTGGCAATAATCCTCACAGTTATGTATGGCGTAGATTATAGAACACATCAAAAACATCTTATATACTCATGAACAGAAAAAAGTTATCTGATTTTTTGTTTGTTTTCTCATTTTTCATGCAATTATGAAATGTAAGACAAGGAACCACTTAGGAAGTATTCCTCATGGAGGCCCAGGGCAGGTTTAGGAAATGCAGAGAAGTTGGAAAAGTAGACTAGAAAGCAATTAGGGCTTTCATGTGACTTGTTACCTGGTTTTTCAGAGTTTAAACACTAAGGTGAAAATACTTGAAATATTTTCAGTCCTTTCATGGGTGGAAACCACATGGAAAGGTTATTCTATATGATTCTAAAAGCAAATGAAAATAATACATTTAAGACATGTTGAGGAGTAGAGTGTAGCAATCAGGGCCAAGAGGAATTGACTAAGAGATCATCAAGGAGAAAATCTTGCTGATGATAAGAAAAACAGAATGGCAGACATTAGCTTTTCCAATGAGGATAGTGGTCTAGAGCAGAGGTTGGCAAATAATGTCTAGTAGGCTAAATCTGGCAAGGCCAGTTTTTATGCGACTATCAGCTATAAATAGTTTTTACATTTTAAAGTATTATAAAAATAAAGAGGAATAGAAGATAGACAAGTATTCATAGAGTATGGCCCACAGAGCTTAAAATATTTATTATCTGATCCTTTACAGAATAGTTTGTCAAGCCTTACTCTAAAGTAGCCCTGCTCAAGTTTTCTATGACAAATGGAAATGGTCTTATGCTGATCAATGTAGTAGTCATGAGCTGCATGCTAATATTGAGCTCTGGGAATGTGGCTAGTTGAGTGAGGAACTGAATGCTTAATTTAATTTTAATTCAAACAGCCACAGGTGGCTGGTGACCGCCATCTTGGACAGGTCTGTTGTAGCCAAGTGTGAAGATGAGGACCATTTTTACTTAAAATCAGAGGTTCTGAATTATTCCTTGTCTTGCACTGTATGTTGTTCATTCTGCAGCCAGCTGAGAGTGAAAGGCCACAAAACTATGAGGGGCCATATTTGTAAGTTTGTAAAGTCTTGGCAGGGGGCTATTGTAGGAGAACAAACCTATGGAGAATTCCTACATCAGGGACATATTCCAAGGTCAAGTGGGGATGGCCAGACTCTTAACAATTTCCAAGCTGTATGCTAAGAATCTAAGAATGAGAGATTCGATCTGGAAGAATAGGTCTGTGCGTAGACTGCACTATAGGAACAATTACAGTATCAGCAAAAGGATGAGTCAAATGGAAGAATTGGTCTGTAATAGACAAAGGCCAGAAGCATGATCCATATCTGCAGAAACAGGACAGACAGAAGGATGGAACAAACAGACTTTTCAAGACAGCCAAGGAACAGGGAAATGTAATTCTTTTCCTGAGAACCAGTCCTCTGGCAGGGATTGTGATTGAATGGAGAAGTTTTAGTGTTTAGTGTTGTAGGAAGGAAGAGTGGGAGATTACTGTGGACTCTACTCAAATGTCTGGGATCAAGTTAAGGTTGACAGTTATTAGACTTAAATTCCCTGAGTTTTCTGTTCTGATTGGTGTGAAGCAACATTTTTACAGAAGATAAAGCAGGCCTAGAAAGGGATGATGGCTTTTCCAAGAGTGCAGATTTCTACCTGTGAGAACATGACCATTTGTGGAATATGGTATCTAGCTGCTCTGTTCAATGCTGCTTTCCTCTGTACTATACTACCTTCTAAGACACAGGGAATAACTTATGCTAAAGTTCTTTGCAAACATAAAGAATGATTGTTTCTAAACTTAGATCTTCGAAATTGTCTTTTTTAATTATGCTGCTTCACAATCCTATTTAGGAAAAAATGTTTGGGAACCATTACCTAGACTCATTTTGGATTCTTTCTAGAAAGCACAACTGATAAATTAAAAGGTGCGTTATTTGAATAAGTTTTCAATTCTAGGTAATGTTACAATCTGACCCCATGGAACCACAGCTCTCTGAGAAAGGCAAATATCCTTAGATGTACACTTCTAGCCTTATGAATTTCACTATTGACAGCTCAGGCTAGATGTACAACTTGTATATTGCTGTCTGCCTTGCAGGAGACAGATTCTTTATTGCAAGGCAACTCACATCCCTGCCAACATTCATAACTGTGCTGTCACTGTGGTGGTGAGAGGCAGACACCTCCCAGATGCTTGGATTTATCCCCATCCTCATGTTAGTAAAGAGATGGGGTTGGATGAGGGAATGAAGGGACATAATATTACTGTCCAGGCAGTTAATACTGAGGAAGCATTTAGATAAAGGAAAGGGATTACCTGAGCAATGGGTCATGTCCAAAGTCTGTAGAGGCCCTTCCTGAGAGCAGAGATCTGAGTTCTTTGGCTGCTGCTCACAAAGGTACCATCACCATGGACTATACCATCATTTCCCCATTAATTGTCTTATTTTGACTCAAATTTGACTAATTTTGTGAAATTTCAGTCTTGTGTTGAAATGTGTAAGTACTTGGTAGTACAATTGTTGCATTTTCCTTTAAATGAGTTTCAGATTTCCTCTCCACAAATGATTCAGGGGAAGTTGGGCTTATAATATTGCTAAATGTTGTGTTACACATATAGTAAAATTTTGGTTGCATAAATTATAATGGAGATATTTTAACATATGTAAAGCTTTTAATCTAACAAATAATTCTGGAAATAAAAGGATCTTTCCCCCTGCATGTTTATCATTTGCTCAAAACTATATATGCCTTACATAAACACTATGTATATACTCAAGACTTAACACAGTCCAAAAATTCTTCAATGTGGGCAGATTATTTTTTAAAAACTTAATTTCCTCAAATTTTCATGTACATAACAAATTGTTTTATAATCTTACAGAAGTATAGAATCTAGTTTTCATTAGTCTTTTAGTGCTGGTATCTAGCTAGCCCTTTAAGAATTATCAAATAGATTAAACATTGCTTTTCTTTACTCTGTACCAATAGAAGAGCTAGTTTCAATTTACAAATTATATGTCTTCTTTTTATTAATTATAAGACCCAGGTGACTGAGTATTAAGGATTTGCTTTTCTGAATTTGACTATCTTAGAGGTTCTGGACTTCTGTGTTGCACTGAAGTGGTTTTCTAGACATTTTCCTTGCCTCCTGCTCAGGGGCATTGGCACGCACAGTCTTCAAGCAGAGTTGCCCAGTCTAGTATATTTGATTAATATATTAGAGTAAATTTCCCTGTAGGGACTGTTTAATCTCTTAGGGAAAAAAAATAAGTGTGCAAACACATTTGGGTAAAGAGTTCTTGTGTCTGTGTGCATATACTGACAAACACACACCCAAATTCCTAAGTTTTCATCTGAAATAGTTTGTGCCTCTCAGTTTGATTTTGTGGTTAAAAGCACCTATTTTGTGCAAATCATAGTAGTGAATAACATCATTGGAATTGAGTGAATGATTGCTTTGATCAAATGATTAAAGCAGTCCTTTATTCTAAATCTGATGCCTTTAGGGGCTCTTTGTAAATTTTGAGTTAGTGGGCCAGACTTATGTTTACTATATTTGTGCTTTAGCAACTTGAGAATGCATGCAGATTTGAAACCCATTGGCAAGGGGTAAGGTATTACTCATCTTTTATATACCATGTCAGTGGGGCTGCTGTTAAGTGTTTCTTGGTTTTTGTTTTGTTTTGATCCCTCTCTCATTCCCCACCCCTACCCATATTTTGATTACTCTTTTTACCTGGATAATTTCTAGATCATTCAAATTAAATTTCCTGTCTTTGATCAGGGTCCACATCCCTAAAATCAGTCTAACAAGTAATCAATCATCCTTTCTCAAGTCTCTGAATAAAATAATGGGCAAGTTTTTTTTTTTTTATAATTAATTCTTCCCAGGATTTGCAATTATTGCTTCTAGAGTTTTTTCAGAAGCAAAATGAATTAACATTTGCTTATAATAATGATTAAAAAGCATTTCGGAGAATCCCACAGAGAATTCTTGAGTTTCATGGAATGCTGATGAAGAATGCTGGACACCTGAGGAATTTTCAGGAAGCAGGTTTATTGACTGCAGAGTTCAGAGGTAGCTCTTGCCTAAGAATTCTTCCTCTGAACAAAGATTCTGGAAATTCTTTGAACTCTCTAAGCAGTGTTTGGGGGAGGGGGACTTCCAGATTCACATGACAAGTGCTTTGTGTTCCATTCTCTAGATCAGACACAGGTTTCACAAGATTTTATGAAGAAAACAAGGACAATATCTTTTGTACAAACTTAGAGACTTTAACTTTATCTCACCTTTTGTGTGCAAACTTGGTATTTGCAAGAAAGAGGAAACAACCTATGACAAGAATCTCTGCAGATATCCTACTGATCTGACAAGAGGAGATGCTTAATTATGGCAAGGGTCTTTAGGGTGGGGGGCTCTGGCCTGCTTCACTGATTTTTAAAATCATTTTTAAATATTTTAAAATTGCATTCCCCAAACCTCTATAGCAAGAATTCTTAAAAACTGATGGGACCATTATAGGTATTCATTTGAAGCTGGCCCTGACCCTAGGAGAATTTGGGTTTCTGTAGACAGAAAAAGGGACCAAGTCTAGCACTAAGGTTGCAAAACTCTGTGGCACATAGTTGTAGTATTATAGCCTCTTTGTCTTTATTTTGTGGATAAAAGTGCTAAAAATTAATGTTATTTAATGTAAGATCTTAAAAAGGAGGGAAAAAACACATTATGTAATGATGACTCATGCCATGTAAGAGGAGTTATTTTGGCACAATGACGATGTGTTTTTCCCTTGCAGTTTTGTAACAGTTTCCTGGCTATTAGATAACTATGTCAGCAAGTTTCATTTTAATTGACTTTCAAAAAACTTTAAGTGGCTCATTATTTTTTTTCCCTTTGCAAAAGCAACCTCCAACTTCTGCCTTCAACGAAAGTGATTTCACCCACAATTAATTATTTACAGTTGCATATAATCTACACAGCCACCCAGGTGGACCCGTGGAGTCAATCTGGTCTGCTCTCATTCTCTCACAACCCTGTTGCTCTGAGATTTCTTTTGTGAGACTGAAAGCCCCAGTCTCTTCTTGACTGGATAGTTCAACAGGCTTGCCACTATCTACTTGTCTTATAGTCTTGTGCTCCCATTAATTCCCCATGTTACAGACATGGAGATTTGTCTAAAATGCAAATGCAAGCCCTTCACTCCTCTCCATACCAACCTCCCTGTCTCCCTCTAGCCCTTAGTCTTAAACCAAAGCTCCTAAAAATGTCAGGCAAGGCTCTACAGGTTCATTTAATCACTCATCTCCCTAGTTGCATCTTTTACCATTTTTTTCCTCAAGCTTTTAGACTTAGAAGTACTAAATGTCTTCTGTTTCTTCTGGTTTTAAGTTCCTGTGCCTTTCTACAGGCTGATGTCTTTGGCTAAAACAATCTTCCTCAGTCCCTTGGCTTTGGAAACCACTTGACCTTGCTGCCAAGATCATCCTTCAAAACACTCTTGTGTCCCCTTCTCTGAGAAGTGTGGTGAATCCCTATTTTTTCTCTGATGAGCACCATACTTTGATGATTAAGAGGATATGCTCCTGCTGGGCATAGTGGTACATGCCTATAATCCCAGTGGTTCTGGAGGCTGAGGCAGGAGAATTACATGTTTGAGGCCAGCCTCAACAATTTAGCGAGCTTATAAGAAACTTAGTGAGACCCTGTCTCAAAATTAAAAATACAAAAAACAAGTCTGGGAATGTGGCTCAGTGGTTAAGTGCCCTTGGGTTCAATCCCTGGTATAAGAGAAAAAGAGGGAAGGGAAGGGAAGGGAAGGGAAGGGAAGGGAAGGGAAGGGAAGGGAAGGGAAGGGAAGGGAGGGGAGGGGAGGGGAGGGGAGGGGAGGGGAGGGGAGGGGAGGGGAGGGGAGGGGAGGGGAGGGGAGGGGAGGGGAGGGAGGGAAGGGAAGGGAAGGGAAGGGAAATACTCTAGAATCAGACCATAATCAGACTGCCTAGTGTCAGGTCCTAACACAGTCTTTAAGTAGTTATGATATCTTGGACAAGTTATTGGATTTTCTACTGTCTCAAATGAGATCTCATACCTGAGATAATAGTAACAATGCCTCTGTCATTGGGTAGTTATCAGGATTATGATAAAAAATAAGAAAGCTGCTTGTTACATAGTAAATGATCAATAAATATGATTATTATTACTATCCTGTATATTCAATTATTATCATGCTTCAGACTGAATTACAATAATTTTTCATACTTCAGTATCTCACACTAACATTCCATGAGGAATTTGAAAAGACAGAATTTCATTCATCTTTATATTTTCAGAAGTTGTTATGAGACCTGAAATCTAGAAGACATTGAGTAGATCCCTTTGGACTATGAAGAATTTTTCTTTTTTAAATTTTTTTAGTTACTGATGGACCTTTATTTAATTTATTTTTATATGTGGTGCTAAGAATTGAGCCCAGTACCTCACACATACTAGGGAAATGCTCTACCACTGATTACAACACCAGCCCCTATGAAGAATTTTATAAGAACAAATTTTTTTTTTTTTCAATATGAGGTAATGTCATTACACCATAGGAAAGAAACTACAACAACATTCCAAATTAGAGATGACTTGAGTTAAGATTAGTACTGGTTTAGATTTTAAGACGAACATTGTTTAGGCTGGCATTGAAATATAAACATATTTTCAAGTTAAGTGTCTCTAGTGGTAGAAAAATAGTATTATGATGTGTAGCTTAGTGAAAAATAAGTAACACATAATTTTCTGTTGGCTAATACAAAAAAAGACATCAACTCTCCCAAAGAACTCCAACTTTTGAGCGTAGAGCCCCACTATACCTGGAGTGCTGGGCTCCCTCCCTCCCTTCTGCCAGGACCACACTCCTGCTGTCCCTCTGCACTGGATCCATTATAAGTCTGCATATACAAACCATGAAATGAGGCCCTTAAGGTCCCAGCCCTTCTATGTTTCTATCCTCTTAAAGCCAGATTTAAAGATAGGGAGTTAGTGTAGTTAGGTAAATCCGGTCTAATATTGAATAAAATAAAGAAAATGGAGGCCATTATAGAGAATGGAGTCCAGGAGAGCAGAGCAGCACTTGAGGAAATTGAAATGTTTATGTCCCCAAGGCTAGGAACCCATTCTAAGGAAATGTTAATGAAACAGCTCCCAGCAAACAGGGAACTGCTAATTCAAAAGCTGCCCCAGGCCCTTCCTGCCCAGATTACTTCTCCAGCCCACCTATCTCCCACCTTTTGGGCCTTCCCACCAGCATTCTATCACTGAAAGATAAAGGGAAACAAAAGACATAAACAAAAGAGAAAGCTAAAAGAAGACCTTAGCTATAAAAAAGGGAAGACCCGCCCCCTTCCATGGATTCTGCCATTTGGGTGCCCTTCTTCCTGGGGAGAAGTCTTTTCTGCTGTCCTTTAGTAAACCTTCTACATTCCATGCTAAACTTGCCCGGTGTCCTTCTCTGGTGTTATACTTCAGCATTCAGGGAAGCAAGGACTCATCACCCGTAAACAGTGGTCACACACTGACCCGAGCATCCATGCCACTCTGATGTTTCCAGCCCACTGGTAATGATTTTTGACCCCAATTTTCCCTAGTCCTTCACTGCAACCATAAATTTAAAATAGGGTTGGGCAGGAACTACACTCAGAATTTCAAACAACTGTGTTTAAAATCAGTTTTTAAAAATCATTTGCAATTTGAGCACAGTTTAGCTTACTAAATCCTTATGAACTGATAATTGAGAATATATAGTACATTTTTTTTTTTTGCAGAGTAGAGTTTTGCATAAGCATATGAAACCTAGAATGGTACAAATCCATTTTCAGATGCATTTTTTAAAACTTTTATGCATTATCCAAGTAAACACAAATACCCCAAATTCTGTTTGAGAAAACAAGAATTGTTCGTAATAGGAGTAAAATTAAACTAACACCATTATAACAGTTACCATGAAACTAGAGAAATCATGTTTGGTTCTTAGATCTGATGTGTATACCTCATTCACATATATGTGAGGTGTATACCACAGTCAGTGGTCCTTTTAAGACTGAATTTGTTGTGGAATGAAGTGGTACACATCTGTAATCCCAGCAGTTTGGGAGACTGAGGTAGAAGGATTACAAATTAAAAGCCAGTCTCAGCAACTTATGGAGACCCTAGTTAACTTAGCAAGACCCTGTCTCTAAAAAAAATATAAAAAAGTGCTGGGGGTATGGCTCAGTGGTTGAGTGCCCCTGGGTTCAATCCCCCTGCCCACCCCAAAAGACTACAAATTGTCAGAGACCATGTGACTAAGAATAAAGTCAGATCCTACTTTTTTTTTTTTTTTTTAAATTGTAGTTATACATGACAGTAGAATTATTTGGCAGAATATTATATACATAAAGTATAACTTATTCTATTAGTTTCAAAACTTTATGGAGCAGACATGCAGACAGAATAGCTACATGAAACATCTAAATAAATAAGTATCTGCTGAGTGGTTACAGAGAGACTAATTTTAGTGGGCTTATCTGATATTTGTCAAAATAAAATGCAAAGACATTTTCAGTACTAATAACAATAGTGGTAATTTTAAAATTTCAACAATTTTATAAATGCCTATGTATTCTTTTTCTTTATTGCCAAGCAGAGTATGACATGAATATGAGTTTGCCATTTTAAATTAGAAAAGTGAAAAACCAACTGAAAATTTGCTACTGTCCTGTGGCACATTCCTGAATTACATGCTGCTTTTGGACTTGGCCCCAGGGAGAGATATATATTATTTGGGGTGTGAAATTCTATCCAATGCTGTCCCAGCTGTGACAGGATTGCATAGACAGGTATTCAACTGGCTGATAGAAAATTTTGCAGGCATAGCAGACCTTGTTTCATAATCAATTGCTGCAATTTTCTGGCTGTGTAATATGAAATTCCAATATGAATGTGAGGCAAATGATGAGTAGACTGAAAGAAATTAGACAGTCCCATTGACAGTAAGTACAAGACAACATACGATATTGGGGTGCACATACCACATGGCTGGTTAATCTTCAAGGCTCATTTCATGTTGGAAAACAGAGCCAAGTAAGAACAGTCCCTTCCAAATCCAGACAACCACACAAAAGCCAACAATCCAAGGCAATATTATCTCATTAAGCAAAGCTGTTTTGTCCCAATCAAACATCTTTTATAAAATAAAAAGATGTTCAATTTTTTTCCTTGTAAATATAAAATTGGTGACATTCAAGAAAGCCGTTGGCATGCAATTCAGTTTATGCCATATCACTGTATGCTGCTTCCTCAGCATGAGCTGTTTTCAGGAAAAATAAAGGCTTAATTAATACTAATTACTCATATTGCTCTTATTTTTTTTTAATTTATCTGGTCTTACCAATATGTTCTGTTGAAATGAAACATTTACTTGAGTACTGGAGAATTTTCTTTTTTCAGCTCAATCCTAACACAGGCTATTTTCCAAGCATGCTTTTCTCAGCACAGGCAAAGAAAGGAAGACCAAATGGGCTGTGGTCACGCAAAAGTGGAGATGTACTTAGACTTTGGGGTAGATTATAAGCTTCTTACAGATTTGATGTCTATCATGGGATTTATATGAAAAATATCTTCTACATTTATATAGTTATTACAGATAGGTCATACCAAAGCTATTATTATTGGCATTATCCTCATGGCTTAAAACGACAGCTCTCTGGGTTTAAAAGCCATCAGTGACTCTTCATTGCCCACTGAGTTAAGCATAAGATTTTCAATTTACGGATTAGGTCCTTCACAAATAATATAGTCCTACCCTCCCTCTGCAGCCTCACCTTATATTATTTCCTAGTCACATCTTGGGCTCCTGCTAACTCCAGTAATCAAGAGCCCCAGTCACGTTCTGGGCCATTCTTCATGGGTATTGTCCTTCTGTTTTTAGGTTCATTTACCTAACTCTTTATAATAAATAATTTCTTTCACTTTACTACCCATATAGTAATTAATAGTTAATAGTTAACTTAGTCATGAAATGACATATTCATGTCTACCTGGTATCCAACACAATTTGTCAGATTAGACTAAGGTAAACATTTGGCTCATTAAATGAAAAGACATCTTCTAACAGATTTTTCTACTCTTTACAAGAAGAGTTATGAAGTAATGTATTTTCTTGGTTTTAGGCATACTTATGTAATGCAAACACATGTGATTACAGACATTACATATATGTCAGACATTTTTCTGACATGTATGTAAGCACGTTCTCAAAGGAAACTGCATACTTGAAATCCCTCTAAATTTTGTGATATTCTGATTAACTTTAACATTCTGTCCTAGTTTCTAGCATATGCTGAATAAGGGACAGATGAGTCAGAACTGACCATTTGACAACCATAATGGGAATGTTGGACTGGATGGGGAATTTTGTCCCAGCACTTGCTATTCAGTTCTCCCAATGGCCATTTCTACCTACATCAGGTTATAAACATGACTTTTTTACTTGCCTCATACCTGGTTTAGGTTGAAATATTATCAGAAGTGTCAGGTCAGAACTTAATGGTAATACAAACATGTCAATCTGTTCTCCTAGCATGTAGTATTTTCATTTTTCTCCTAATGTCCTTTAAATAAGATATAATGTGTCTATGTGTTGTTGATATCCTCCGTAGTTTCAATCCTGTACAAAATCTGACTCTTAACCATTGCTTTTATATTAAGCAAATTTGATATACTGTGTCCTTGATATTATCACTAAATTACAATTCTGCATTTTATGAAATTGGTAATTGGACTAATTTTCATGATATACCAGAGCCCCCATTTAAGTTAAACCCATCTTTATGGCACATGACACTGAACAGCAAACATATGAGCTACACGATGCCCTGATTAAAAAGTCTGTGATTCTTGTAAGAGATTCTGTGGAGTGACTTCAATGGATGGGGAATGGTAAAGCTGCAGGAATTTAAAGTATGGGCTCCTCATGGGAAAACTTAACAGTGTAACTATGAGATCAGATTGATGGTACAGCAGAAGCATAAAACAAAAATTATAATAATTTCCTTTCTTTCTTCCTTTTCTCTAAAACATTTCTAAAGAAGTAAGTCACTATTGTATTGTAAATTAAGAAACACATTCTGTGTTACTGAGGTGTCTTTGTCCTTCTGTCATTAAACTTCCCTGTTGATCATGTAAATGATCTTATTTTGGTGGAGCTTGCTATGAAGGAACTCACCTCTGAGAGGAGTGAACAGCAATTAGTTCATTCTCTCTCCCAAACACCAAAGGACTTCTTTGTGGGACCACTCATTCCCATGTTATTGATTTACTAAACTGAGCCTTTGGACCTTAATGCTCTGAGAAAGAAATTACCCTGGGGAAAAGTGAAATGGTGAATCATTAGATGACAGTTCCAACCAAGGGAATAAGCAACATTATAACTTCTTTGTCATTAGTATTTATTCAAAAAGTTATTTGGATTTTATAGCCAACTTCTGTTATAGTTCCCTAAATATAGAAAAACACCAGGAAATCATGGGATAAGGTCCTTCACTATGGAAACACTTCTATTCTTTTGGGAGTGCTAACCTTTAAAATTAGTTCTTATCCACCCAGTCCAACAGCTCCCAGGATATTTCTAACGATATTCTGGGTGGCAGTTTATATTTATCAATGATTGCTACGAGAACTCAAAATTGAGAAAAGCATCAAATTAGAGAGATAATAGTTCTCTTCATTGCTAGATTGATCAGTAGCCTTAGGGACTGTAGCTTCATGCCTTTTCTTCGTATACATACAAGTTTAGAAAAAAAATAATGAAACAAAAATAAAAAAACATGAGAATTGTAAAAGTTCTTCAGAATAGGAATATTGTACCGTGACACATGGAAACAAAAGGGCGGAAGGGATGCTAAGTCACAACAGGCAAGATCAGTTTCAATGTGCACATCCCAATGAATTCACAGATCACATTAAACATTGGTCAGTTACTTTTCCTCAAGTAGGAGTCATTGGTATTAAAAAATGCTGAGATAGAAGCTAGAGGGACAAAATAGTCTCTTGGCAGAATCTTACTGTATAGGAACACTGTAGAGCGTCTCCATCTGAGCTTTACTGTTTAAGAAATTGTTTTCCCAGGACACATAGTATAGTCACACTTAAGGATACTGACAGAAACTAAACCAAATTAAGGGAAACTAACATAATCCAGCTCAATTCAAGAATTTATAAAATACAATGAGAATTCCTTTTCATGGAATAAATATTGAGTGTTAGGGAAAATTCTATATATACCAGGGTACTTGGGAAGCTAATTCAGTAACCAAGAAGTCAGCATATCACTAGAGTGGTTAGTTCTAAGAGCTAACCACTCATTCAACAAGAATAACAATGAAAACAAAATCCAATAAAAATTATTTTCATCCCTTATAATTAAGATCCGAAATTGGAGAGTGCCATATTCAAACTCTAGGCAAACAATAAAGTCTTATATTTTATGGTCCTTTTTTCTGGGATGCTTGAATATTTCCTGTATTTGTTCATTTAAAAAGATTCTTTAGATGGGGTGTAACACAATTAATAGGATCCCTCTTTCTTCCTCCCTCTTTTCTTCACTTCCTTCCTCCCTCCCCACCTTTTCTTCTCCTCCCACCCAAACTAACTGTGCTTGTTTAAATTCTATAAAGAATTTCAAAACATAAAGAAAAATACAGAAAATATAATGAATACCCATACTATGTACTCCTTGTAGAATAAATAAATTGTAACATTTCATTGTATTTGCCACAGTTTGTAGTTTTGGTGCATCTTTTCTTTGGAAGGGAAAGGTAGGTAGCACTTTATTATCTCTTGTTTGCTAATAGTTTTTATCCTGAATGACCAAGTCATTTTTCCACTTCTCATTCTGAAACTATGTAAGGACAAGAGATTAGTTTTTCATTTATCTGAAAAGTATGATGTTCTGTTCCTTAGAATTTTTGCAGCTATTTTACAAATGAGACAAGTGTGGTCGCTATATATGCTTCTACAGTTGTGAATTTGGATTATATATTCACATAGTGTGATTTAGATGCCTTTGTTTTGTAGTCTTTGAAACAATTGGCATTATATGAACTTTATTTTTTAGGGGTTTAGGTAAATGTTTTCTTAAAATTATGTGACCTGAACATTTTGATGGATTATATGTACATATATGTGGGAATGATGTGGTATGGGTGACGAAATGATGTTTTAACTACTAACTTGATTTATTTAATGATAATTGGTTTATTTTTATGCTTAAAGTTCTTCTAAAGTCATTTTTAGAAATACTTGCATTGAATTTTATCCAGATTGTTAAACTTTCTGATATATTCACATTTCTCTGTCTTCAAATCTTTTCTAAGTTCAAGCTTTTAAACCATATAGTGGTTATATATGTACCTTTTCTCACTTTACAAGCAATATCTATATTTTATCAATATTAATTGGCTCAAAGAATCAAACTTTGCTTTTATTACTTTTCTCTGGTCTTTGTATTTTCATTGATTTGTACTTTTCATTCTTCTCACGTCTGTTGTGCTTTTAATTTGAGTTAAATATTTTGACTCATATTCATTATTATGTTACAAATGCATTTAAAACTACCTCTGATTAAGACTTTATTCAGTTCATTATATAGTGATTTCAATTTTACATAGGTTTTTAAGTTATGTTCATGTAATGTAATGGCTTGTTTTATCAAAATTTC
Source organism: Urocitellus parryii (assembly GCF_045843805.1). Classification (NCBI taxonomy): domain Eukaryota; kingdom Metazoa; phylum Chordata; class Mammalia; order Rodentia; family Sciuridae; genus Urocitellus; species Urocitellus parryii. Next base: position 3,173 of record NW_027553960.1, on the reverse strand, counting down.
CCCACTTATCTGGGTATTAGAAGTTTATTTTTATTTGACATTTTAAGAATTGTCAATTTCTAATTGAATCAGTTAGAAAATAAAGTCTGACATTCTAACATTTGTTATTTTGATGGTCTGGAACACGGGTGACCAAGAGATGGATTTAAAGCTCTCTGAATAGTAAGTGCAATGAAAATTCTGCCTTGTGATGGTTAACATAATTTAGTTTCTAGTGTACCCCAGAATGAAACCTCTAACTTTTCCTTTCTCTTTAGAAAACTATTCTTTTCTGGTGTTTTTTTTTTTTTTTTTCCCCACTTTCTGGCACGGTAGGGTGGGGATGTATAGATGCGAAGCAGAGAGGTATCTTAACAGAGGGAAAGAAATTGAGCTTTAGCACAAGACAGTTTTGATTTGAAATCATTTCTGGCATTTACTGTGAGACTGGAATGTGACTTGAAATCCCAATATTCACTTTCTAATTTATCCATATGGAATCCGTGCAGTTTTAAACATCAGCCCCTACTCCTATTGAAGTGCATGCACTGTTCCATGCTCTGAAGCTAGAGCCAGGGTGACTCTGTAGGTGAGAAGGCAGGCCTGTTGGCTGCTTGGCTGTTTTTCCTAGTGTGAGTCCATAATGCCATCAGAATTTAATAAGGCTCCTTTCCAAGACCAGGTAGAAACTTGCTTATAAAATCTGCTAGGAAAGAACTGAAATAGGCAATTTTCTTTACACTTTGATATTCAAATAAGCAATGTTCAGACTTCATTTTTTTTTCTGTCTTCCTCTAATAAGATGGTAGAAAATAAGTCTGGTGATTATTTTATTTTATATTTTATTTCATTTTACTTTTTGTTGTCTAAAACACTGAAATTTTTCAGTCCATTAAGCCTCCCTTGGGCAGCCATGAAATTAGCAATGTTTTCCCATGGAGGAGGCAGTGTCTTTATTGTCCATTAGTTTTGGATTTCATCAGCATTGATTGCTATTTTGGGCATGGTGACTTTCCTAACTCCTGATGGGGCACAGGCCTGTGAGTTCTGAGTCTCTGAGATCTGCTTATGGTATGGGAAGCTGAGGAGCCTGGAAAACACGTCAGTCTACTTTCAGAGTCTCTGCAGCTCACTCATGTCTTTGTGAGACAGCACATTGCATGATGGCATAAGGCCAGAAGCCCACAGCTGTGACTAATCAGTTGGTGTCTTCTCTGGCTCTCCCAGAGTAACTGAGGTGGGTGCAGGCATGCCTGTTGAAAAATGGGTGCCTGTCATATATTTATTAGTGTTTTCTGGTCTCCCAAATATGACACTTTCGTAAAGGCTACTTTGAACTAAAGGCGATAAAACAAGGAGGACACTCTAGTCTTCTCTTTATGAAAACAGAAAATCAAAATTCCCATGTGAAACTTGCCCTCCAAGTATCAGCAGACAGCAAACATTCTTCAATGAGGCACCACAGCACAGAGAACTCTGCACAAATAGAACTTGTTAAAATAAATCTTACCATCCTCTAGCCTCCTCACACAATTTGGTTACTTTTCAATGTTCTTAGTTCAACCTTCTATAAAAACATTATATAAAAACATTTAGATTTACTACTTTTGGGGGGTCTTCATTTACTTGTAAGGGTTCCCATATCACATAAAATTTCTCACTTACTAATTTGTTTCATGTCAATTTAATTGTCAGGCCCAGATGAAAACCGTAAGAGGGAAAAGACAAAATTTTGCCTCCTTGATAAGGGCAAAGTGAGGAAATATTTTCCTGGGCCTGGTGGGAGACAACAGATTTTATCCTTTTTACTTTTTTTTTAAGGTTCAGAAAAGTTTTGTCTATGAGTTTTCTCTCTTTGGTGGTAGTTTAAAAAAAAATTTAAATGTTTTGTGGAGGTTTTGCTTACCTTGGCAGAGTTAGCATCAGTAAACATACAAAGCTTGATGGTGAATCAAAAATAGCAAGACCACTAACATTTTAAAAAATGACCTCTTAATAATGTAATATATTTAGAAATATAGTTACTGAAGTCTTCTGTAATTATTCTAGGAATCCAATATTTCTATGGAATAAAAAGGAGCAGAAATCAAGCTGTTTACCTAATATGAGAATGTATCTGTAGTTTTTAATCCTCAGAAAATATAAGAGGAAAGAGCAGAATTTTGGGAACCCTGTAGAGGTCGTGCCCAGGAAAATATATCTTCATTTATTAAGTTGTTTACATGTTTGCACCAAGCCTGGCTCTGAGCAGCAGGCAGAGAATTCCTGTTCAACCAAATGTTCTTTTTGCACGAACATTCTTAGCTTCCAAATAAGTGAAGAAAAATTGCATATTCATTTCAAATTTGTTATTTGGCTTCCCGTGGCTACAGATATATTCAGCTATAAACATTTAAGTCTGTGAATTATTAAAAAACAATTTTTGCCTAAATTCCTTAAAAATGTGAAAAAAAGTAGGAAATGGGGAAAGTATTGAACTACTAAAGATGAGATGAGAGGAAGAAGAAGGGAAAAAAGAAATGAGCAATTGTTCCCTGTACTCAACACGTTTGTCTTAGAAGAAAAAAATTCTGAAGAAGGAAAAAAAGTGGCTTTCCTTAAGCTTGTGAAAGGTGCCAGATTTTATCTAATATTAAAAATCATGACATGTGTCATATGGCTGACAGCATTCTGAGATAATATTAACTTTCATTTCATGGCAGTGCTCTGCTACTGCCGGTTTTTACATTTAACACAAAGTCCATTTCTTCATCTCACCTTCAGAGCCTGTGAATTCAAGATTCATTGATCTGGTGTCAATCAACTATGCTTTATTTTCCAAGTCTTTGGCTTACCTAACTGTCTGCGGAACTTGGAAAGAGAGGAGATTGTTAACACTGGGGAATGTGCACAAAGACCTGGCAAGCGAGGGAGAAAAGGTTTTTCTGGGTTGGCTTGGTTGCAGCATTAGTGCTCTTGGAGAAAGTTCTAGGTCACAGCACTTGGCCTGCAGAGAGAATGGCCAGGAAGAGATCCTTTAAAACAAGGCATGTACCAGGAAGCAACAGAAGCAGAGATTACAATGCTGGAGAAAAATGATAGAACTGCTTACTTTCAGTTTGAGTGATATTCCAATCCTGGCATTGTAGGAATAAAGTGAGCAGGAGTTATAAAACAGAAGAAATCTAATTACTTAATGCTTTTCAAATACTAAT